>NW_023270513.1:1071837-1357719 GCF_011800145.1 Mirounga leonina | reverse complement strand
AGAAGGAAGGGAAAAATGAAGTGGGGGAATCGGAGGGAGAGATGAACCATGAGAGACTATGGACTCTGAAAAACAAACTGAGGGTTCTAGAGGGGAGGGGGTGGGAGGGTGGGTTAGCCTGGTGATGGGTGTTAAAGAGGGCACGTACTGAATGGAGCACTAGGTGTTATACACAAACAATGAATCATGGAACCCTACATCAAAAACTAATGATGGAGGGGAGGAGCAAGATGGCGGAGGAGTAGACCTAAATTTCGTCTGGTCCCAGGAATTCAGCTACATAGGGATCAAACCATTCTGAACACCTATGAACTCAACAGGAGATTGAAGAGAAGAATAGCTGGAGCTCTCTGAACAGAAAAGCAACCACTTTCTGGAAGGTAGGACGTGCAGAGAAGTGAATCCAAGACAATATTTGGGAAGATAGATGGCGGGGGGGCCCTCCATCAGCTGCTACTGGCAAGTGATAGAGCAGCAGAGCACAAAATCAGAAATTTTAGAAGTTGGCTCTGCTGAGGGATGTCACTTCAGTGGCTAAGCAGAGGGCAGAACACTCTCTGGGACAGTGTGGTCTCAGGACCCTCGGGGTCACAGAAAGACTGGGGGTGCCTGAGTGCAGCAAAGTTCCCAGGTATCTGAGCAGGCATGCCAGCTGCAGAGATGGAGCTGAGGAGTGGGCTCTCAGCTCGGGGTTGCCATAAACCATGATCCGCAGCACAGTTGGGCCACTGCTCTTCCAGCAGGGACCCAACAAGCAGCAGATCAGGGGAGACTCCCCTTCCTCCCCTGGGAGGAGCAGTGCAGGAGTGCACCACAGGAATCTGCTGGTTTTGGAGACTCCACATGGGGTCATGTGCCAGAGATAGAAACGCTTGGTCACAGGCCAGTGAGCACAGAGTACGGCCCGAAACCAGGGATATGGGAGTGATTGCTTTTCTCTGAGGGTTCACTGAGGAGTGGGGCCCCAAGTTCTCGGCTCCTCTGGGGCAGAGATTGGGAGGCCACCATTTTCACCCCTGTCCTCCAAAGCTGTACGGAAACCTTGCAAGGAACAAAAGCTCCTGAGAGCAAACCCGAGCAGATTACTCATCCCGGCCCCCGGCAAGGATGAGGCAATTCCGCATCTGGCAAAGACATTTGAGAACCATTGCAACAGGCCCCTCCCCCAGAAGATCAGCAAGAACAGTCAGTGAAGACCAAGTTTACCGACCAATGAGAACGGCAGAACTCCAGTGCTGGAGGAATACTGCACATAGAATTCATGGCTTTTTCCCATGATTTTTTAGTCTTTCAAAGTTAATTTTTTTTAACTTTCTTTTTCTTTTTTTTTTTTAATTTTTCTTTTTCCATCTTCAACCAACATCTTATCAATCCTTTTTTAAAAAATCTTTTTTATTTTTCATTTTTAAAGTCATATTCTATCCCTTCATAGTAGTTAACTTTATATATATATATATATGTTGTTCTCTCTTTAAAATTTTGGGATACAATTGCTTCTAACAGACCAAAATATACCCTAAATCTTTAGTGTATGGCTTTGTTCTAGTCTCCTGCCTGATCACATTCTCTCCCCTCCTTTTTCTTTAAATCCTCTTCTTTCTTTTTTCAACCAATTTCTTATCAATTCCTTTTATAAAATCTTTTATAATTTTCATCTTTACAGGCATATTCCATCCCTTCATCGTATTTACCCTTATTTTTGTACATATGTAAGTTTTTCTTTCTTTAAAATTTTGGGAGGCACTTTCGTCTAACAGACCAAAACACGCCCAAAATCTAGTGTGTGGCACTGATCTATACACCAGCTTGATCATATTTGATCATATTCTGTTTTTTTGTTTGTTTGTTTTTATCTTTTTCTTTTTTTCTTTCTTTCCCTTTCTTTTCCCCCAGATTCAGGTCTCTTCTGATTTGTTTAGTGTATATTTTTCTGGGGTTGTTGTTACCTTATTAGCATTTTGTTCTCTCATTCATCTATTCTCCTCTGGACAAAATGACAAGATGGAAAAAATCACCTGAAAAAAAGAGAACAAGAGGCAGTACCAATGGCCAGGGACCTAATCAATACGGACCTCAGTAAGATGTTGGAACTAGAGTTCAGAATGGCAATTTTAAAGATACTAGCTGGGCTTGAAAAAAGCATGGAAGATATTAGAGAAACCCTTTCTGGAGAAATAAAAGAACTAAAATCGAACCAAGTTGAAATCAAAAAGGCTATTAATGAAGGTGCAGTAAAAAATGGAGGCTCTAACTGCTAGGATAAATGAGGCAGAACAGGGAATTAGTGATATAGAAGACCAAATGATGGAGAATGAAGAAGCTGAGAAAAAGACAGATAAACAACTACTGGATAACGAGGGCAGAATTCGAGAGATAAGTGATATCATAAGATAAAACAATATTAGAATAATTGGGATCCCAGAAGAAGAAGAAAGAGAGAGAGGGGCAGAACGTATATTGGAGCAAATTATAGCAGAGAACATCCCTAATTTGGGGAAAGAAACAGGCATCAAAATCCAGGAGGCACAGAGAACCTCCTCTCAAAATCAATAAAAATAGGTCACACCCCGATATCTAATAGTACAACTTACGAATCTCAGAGACAAAGAGAAAATCCTGAAAGCAGCTCGGGAGATCTGTAACCTACAATGATAGAAACATTAGATTGGCAACAGACCTATCCACAGAGACCTGGCAGGCCAGAAAGGACTGGCAGGATATATTCAGAGCACTAAATGAGAAAAATATGCAGCCAAGAATACTATATCCTGCTAGGCTGTCATTGAAACTAGAAGGAGAGATAAAAAGCTTTCAGGACAAACAAAAACTAAAAGAATTTACAAACACGAAACCAGCCTTACAAGAAATATTGAAGGGGATCCTCTAAGCAAAGAGAGAGCCTAAAAGTAACATAGACCAGAAAGGAACAGAGACAATACACAGTAACAGTCACCTTACAGGCAATACAATGGCACTAAATTCATATCTTTCAATAGTTACCCTGAATGTAAATGGGCTAAATGCCCCACTCAAAAGACACAGGCTATCAGTTTGGATAAAAAAACAAGACCCATCGATATGCTGTCTGCAAGAGACTCATTTTAGACCCAAAGACACCCCCAGATTGAAAGTGAGGGGGTGGAAAACCATTTACCATGCCAATGGACAGCGAAAGAAAGCTGGGGTGGCAATCCTTATATCAGACAAATTAGATTCTAAACCAAAGACTATAATAAGAGATGAGGAAGGACACCATATCCTACTTGAAGGGTCTATCCAACAAGAAGGTCTAACAATTGTAAATATCTATGCCCCTAATATGGGAGTAGCTAATTATATAAGCCAATTAATAACAAAAGCAAAGAAACACATGGACAACAATACAATAATAGTAGGGGACTTTAACAGCCCCCTCACTGAAATGGACAGATCATCTAAGCAAAAGATCAACAAGGAAATAAAGGCTTTAAATGACACACTGGACCAAATGGACTTCACAGATATATTCAGAACATTCTATCCCAAAGGAACAGAACACACATTCTTCTCTAGTGCCCATGGAACATTCTCCAGAATAGATCACATCCTACGTCACAAATCAGGTCTCAATGGGTACCAAAAGTTTGGGATCATTTCCTGCATATTTTCAGACCACAATGCTTTGAAACTAGAACTCAATCACAAAAGGAAAGTCAGAAAGAACTCAAATACATGGAGGCTAAAGAGCATCCTACTAAAGAATGAATGGGGGGCGCCTGGGTGGCTCAGTCGGTTAAGTGGCTGCCTTTGGCTCAGGTCATGATCCCAGAGTCCTGGGATTGAGCCCCACATCAGGATCCTTGCTCCTTGGAGAGCCTGCTTCTCTCTCTCCCTCTGCCTGCCTCTCTGCCTACTTGTTCTCTCTCTCTCTCTGTCAAATAAATAAATAAAATCTTAAAAAAAAAAGAATGAATGGGTCAACCAGGAAATTAAAGAAGAATTTAAAAAATTCATGGAAACAAATGAAAATGAAAACACAACTGTTCAAAATCTTTGGGATGCAGCAAAGGCAATCCTAAGAGGAAAGTATATAGCAATACAAGCCTTTCTCAAGAAACAAGAAAGATCTCAAATATGCAACCTAACCCTACACCTAAAGGAGCTGGAGAAAGAACAGCAAATAAAGCCTAAACCCAGCAGGAGAAGAGAAATAATAAAGATCAGAGCAGAAATCAATAAAATAGAAGCCAAAAGAACAGTAGAACAGATCAACAAAACTAAGAGCTGGTTCTTTGAAAGAATTAACAAGAGTGATGAAGCCCTGGCCAGACTTATCAAAAAGAAAAGAGAAACGACCCAAATAAATAAAATCATGAATGAAAGAGGAGAGATCACAACCAACACCAAAGAAATACAAACAAGTATAAGAACATATTATGAGCAACTATATGCCAGCAAATTCAACAATCTGGAAGAAATGGATGCATTCCTAGAGACGTATAAACTACCCAAACTGAACCAGGAGGAAACAGAAAACCTGAACAGACCTATAACCACTAAGGAAATTGAAGCAGCCATCAAAAATCTCCCAACAAACAAGAGCCCAGGGCCAGGTGGCTTCCCAGTGGAATTCTACCAAACATTTAAAGAAGAATTAATACCTATTTTTCTGAAACCGTTCCAAAAAATAGAAATGGAAGGAAAACTTCCAAACTCGTTTTATGAGGCCACCATTACCTTGATCCCAAAACCAGACAAAGACCCCATCAAAAAGGAGAATTACAGACCAATATCCTTGATGAACATGGATGCAAAAATTCTCACCAAAATACTAGCCAATAGGATCTAACAGTACATTAAAAGGATTATTCACCATGACCAAGTGGGATTTATCCATGGGCTGCAAGGTTGGTTCAACATCCACAAATCAATCAATGCGATACAATACCTTAATAAAAGAAAGAACAAGAACCATATGATCCTCTGAATAGATGCAGAAAAAGCATTTGACAAAATACAGCATCCGTTCTTGATCAAAACTCTACAGAGTCTAGGGATAGAGGGTACATACCTCAATATCATAAAAGCCATCTATGAAAAACCCACAGCGAATATCATTCTCAATGGGGAAAAACTGAGAGCTTTCCCCCTAAGGTCAGTAACATGGCAGGGATGTCCACTATCACCATTGCTATTCAGCCTAGTATTAGAAGTCCTAGCCACAGCAATCAGACAACAAAAAGAAATAAAAGGCATCCGAATCAGCAAGGAAAACGTCAACCTCTCATTCTTTGCAGATGATATGATACTTTCTGTGGAAAACCCAAAAGACTCCACCCCAAAACTGCTAGAACTCATACAGGAATTCAGTCAAGTGGCAGGATATAAAATCAATGCACAGAAGTCAGTGGCATTCCTATACACCAACAACAAGACAGAAGAAAGAGAAATTAAGGAGTCGATCCCATTTACAATTGCACCCAAAACCATAAGATACCTAGGAATAAATCTAACCAAAGAGGCAAAGAATCTGTACTCAGAAAACTATAAAATACTCATGAAAGAAATTGAGGAAGACACAAAGAAATGGAAAAACGCTCCATGCTCATGGATTGGAAGAACAAATATTGCAAAGATGTCAATTCTACCTAGAGCAATCTGCACATTCAATGCAATCCCTATCAAAATACCATCAACTTTGTTCAAGGAAATGAACCAAATACACCTAAGATTTGTATGGAACCAGAAAAGACCCCAAATAGCCAGAGGAATGTTGAAAAAGAAAAGCAAAGCTGGTGGCATCACAATTCCGGACTTTAAGCTGTATTACAAAACTGTAATCATCAGGACAGTATGGTACTGGCACAAAAACAGACACATAGATCAATGGAACAGAATAGAGAGCCCAGAAATGGATCCTCAACTCTATGGTCAACTAATCTTTGACAAAGCTGGAAAGAATGTCCAATGGAGAAAAGACAGTCTCTTCAACAAATGGTGTTGGGAAAATTGGACAGCCACATGCAGAAGAATGAAACTGGACCATTTCCTTACACCACACACAAAATTAGACTCAAAATGGACAAAAGACCTAAATGTGAGTCAGGAATCCATCAAAATCCTTGAGGAGAACACAGGCAGCAACCTCTTCGACCTCAGCCACAGCAACTTCTTCCTATAAACATCACCAAAGGCAAGGAAAGCAAGGGCAAAAATGAACTATTGGGACTTCATCAAGATAAAAAGCTTTTGCACAGCAAAAGAAACAGTCAACAAAACCAAAAGACAACCGACAGAATGGGAGAAGATATTTGCAAATGGCATATCAGATAAAGGGCTAGTATCCAAAATCTATAAAGAACTTATCAAACTCAACACCCAAAGAACAAATGATCCAATCAAGAAATGGGCAGAAGACATGAACAGACCTTTCTGCAAAGAAGCCATCCAAATGGCCAACAGACACATGAAAAAGTGCTCAACATCGCTCGGCATCAGGGAAATCTAAATCAAAACCACAATGAGATACCACCTCACACCAGTCAGAATGGCTAAAATTAACAAGTCAGAAACGACAGATGTTGTCAGGGATGTAGAGAAAGGGGAACCCTCCTACACTGTTGGTCGGAATGCAAGCTGGTGCAGCCACTCTGGGAAACAGTATGGAGGTTCCTCAAAAAGTTGAAAATAGGCTACCATATGATCCAGCAATTGCACTACTTGGTATTTACCCCAAAGATACAAATGTAGGGATCCGAAGGGGTATGTGCACTGTGATGTTTATAGCAGCAATGTCCACAATAGCCAACCTATGGAAAGAGCCATGATGTCCATCAAAAGATGAAAGGATAAAGAAGATGTGGTATAGATACACAATGGAACGTTATGCAGCCATCAAAATGAATGAAATCTTGCCATTTGCAATGACGTGGATGGAACTGGAGGGTATTATCCTGAGCGAAATAAGTCAGTCAGAGAAAGACATGTATCATATGATCTCACTGATATGAGGAATTCTTAATCTCAGGAAACAAACTGAGGGTTGCTGGAGTGGTGGGGGGTGGGAGGGATGGGGTGGCTGGGTGATAGACATTGGGGAGGGTATGTGCTATGGTGAGCACTGTGAATTGTGTAAGAGTGCTGAATCACACACCTGTACCTCTGAAACAAATAATACATTATTTGTTAAAAACAAAACAAAACAAAACAAAACAAAAGAAGAAGTTAGCAGGAAGGGAAAAATGAAGGGGGGGAAATCGGAAGGGGAGATGAACCATCAGAGACTATGGACTCTGAGAAACAAACTGAGGGTTCTAGAGGGGAGGGGGGTGGGGAGATGGGTTAGCCTGGTGATGGGTATTAAAGAGGGCACGTATTGAATGGAGCACTGGGTGTTATATGCAAACAATGAATCATGAAACACTTAAAAAAAAAAACCCAAGAACTAAAGATGTAATGTATGGTGATTAAAATAACTTAAAAAAAAAAAAAGCCATGGATTCTATATGCAGTATTCCCCTAGTGCTGGAGTTCTGCCATTCTCATTGATCAGTAAACTTGGCCTTGGCTGGCTGTTCTTGCTGATCTTCTGGGGGAGGGGCCTGTTGCAGTGGTTCCCAAATGTCTTTGCCGGAGGCGGAATTGCCCCACCCTTGCCTGGTCCAGGCTAAGTAATCTGCTCCCGTTTGCTCTTGGGAGTTTTTGTTCTCTGCAAGCTTTCTGTACAGCTTTGGAGGACAAGAGTGAAAATGGCGGCCTCCCAATCTCCACCCTGGAGGAGCCGAGAACTCAGGGCCCCGCTCCTCAGTGCGCCCCCAGAGAAAAGCAGTCAAGCACTCCCATCTCCCTGGTCTCCAGTCACACTCCGTGCTCACCTGGCCTGTGACCGAGCGTTTCTATCTATGGCACTTGACCCCATGTGGAATCTCCAAACCCAGAAGATCCCTGCAGTGTGCTCTTGCACTGCTCCTCCCGGGGGAGGAAGGGGAGTCTCCCCGATCTGCCACTTGTTGGGTCCTTGCTGGAAGAGCAGTGGCCCGACTGTGCCACGGATCACGGTTTATGGCAACCCCGAGCTGAGTGCCCGTGCCTCGGCTCCATCTCTGCAGCCGGCTTCCCCACTCTGATACCTGGGAGCTCTGCCATACTCAGGCACCCCCAGTTTTTCTGTGACCCCGAGGGTCCTGAGACCACACTGTCCCAGCGAGTGTTCCACCCCCCGCTTAGCCACTGGAGCGACGTCCCTCAGTGGAGCCGACTTCTAAAAGTTCCAATTTTGTGCCCTGCTGCTCTATCACTTGCTGGCTGATGGAGGCTCCCTCCCCCCGCCGTCTGTCTTCCCAAATATTACCTCAGATTCACTTCTCCGCATGTCCTACCTCCCAGAAAGTGGTCACTTTTATGTTCAGAGAGTTCCAGCTATTCTTCTCTTCGATCTCCTGTTGGGTTTGTAGGTGTTCTAAATGGTTTAATCCCTATCTAGCTGAATTCCTGGGACCAGACGAAATTTAGGTCTCCTACTCCTCCGCCATCTTGCTCCTCCCTTAGTCAGGTACTTTGTAGGATGCCCCACTATTGGAATTTGTCTGGTGTTTTTCTTAGGCACAGGATAAGGCCAGAATTACGGATTATTGGCAGGAAGAGCACAGTTTAATTGCCATTTTTACCACATTATATCAAGAATGCATACTATCTACATGATTTATATCTGTTGGTGTTGAACTTTTTGAGGTGGTGTTTATCAGGTTTTTCCCCTGTAAACTTACATTTTTGCTCCCCTTTTCATACTTTACTCTTTGGTAAATGTTACTATGTGTAGCCCATACCTAAGGAGTGGAGCATTATACTCCCCACTTTTTGAAGGCAGTTTATCTACATAAATTATTTGGATTTTTTTCTGCATAGATTTCTTTCTTCTCACCCATCTGTTAATTTAGTCAGTCATTTATTTATATCAGTATGGACTTACCTATATTTATTTTATGCTTTGGCTTATAATCCAGTACTACTTTTAATTATTCTGTTGCTCAAATTGTTCTAATTTTCGCTATTAGGAGCTCTTTCAGTTGGGTCATGTGCCCCCTTGATAAATTGCCATCAGTGTGTGATTTTTTTTTTTAAAGCACTTCCTTACTTTCTGGCAATAAAAGATGCCAGGCTTGTCTTGTATATTTCCTGTGTCAGTCCTAGGATCAGCTATTTCTCTAAGGAGCTCTTATCCCTTTTATTGTAGAATAGTATTAGAAATCAAAGTCTGGATGCTAGATATGCTCTTGGCGCCTGTGGGCTTATTGCTTCTAGGCTCTATTAGGTGACACAGCAAAGAAATATGTGTGTGTTTACTACCCTGTGTATATACACACATCTGTAAACATTTCTATATGTAACTATCTGTATCTATATTAAGTTAAACATGATTTCATACTGATATCTCCAATCTAATCTCTTACCACATGGATCATTTTAGCTTTCTCCCCTTTCTTATCTATAAATTCCCATGCCAACAAGTGAGAAACCTGGTTGTTACCATCTGCCTTCTATCTCTCTAGATTTAATCCCTTTATACATGTATAACCCCATCAGAATTGTTAACCCATGCCCCCATGGAAACTGACTGTATCAACTAGATTACAATGCTTATGTGCAGTTCTTCATGCCTTTAGTTTTACAGACTCCACTTATTTCCAAACTAACTTCTGTCAGGACCTATTCCCTTCCCCCACTCCCTTCCATGAGGTTGTTTCACATATTTGTAATACAGTTAGATTCTCTTGTCACAGTCTTTGTTCCTTTCTGGTATCCTTGACCTCCTAAATTATTTTTTTAAACAACATACATTAAGATTCAGTCTTTGTGTTATGAGGTTCAATATGCTTTGACAAGTATATAATGCCATGTATATATTAGTATTTTATTGTACAGATACTTTCTGCCCTAAAAATCACCTGTGCTTCATTCCTTCACCCACCCCCCACCCCGAGGCCCTGGCAACCAGTTATCATTGTATCTATAGTTTTGGCTTTTCCAGAATGCCATACAACTAGAATCATACAGTATGAAGCTATTTCAGACTGGCTTCGTTCACTAAGCAATAATGAATTTAGAGTTTCCCATATTGTCTTGTGGCTTGAGCCAATTTTTTTTAGCACTGAATGATATCCCATTGTATGAATATATCACAATCTATTTATCCATTCACTTACTGAAGGACATCTTGGTTGCTTCCAGTTTTTGGCAATTATTAATAATGTTGCTATAAACATTTATTCAGATTTTTGTGTGAGCATAGGTTTTTATTTATTTTTTTATATATTTTCATTTTCTCCAACATGCCAGAGACTGTTCTCCTTGGAGAACTGCTGTGGATATGGATATAGTCTGGTTTAAGATTAACACCCTGTCTCCTGGATTTTTAAGGGCCAGCTCAATGCATGCCACCAGAACCATGACACTTTCCAAGTGGGCATAGGTTTTTAAATCAATTGGGTAAATATCTAGCAGCACAATTGCTAGATCATATGATAAGAATATGTTTAGCTTTGTGAAAAACTTGACAAAATGATTTCTAAATTTGTTGTGCCATTTTGCGTTCCCACCAACAATGAGTGCATTCTCTCAAGCATTGGGTATTTTCAATTTTTAAAATTTTGGAATATGGCAGTGGAGTAGGAGGACCCTTGCCTCATCCTCTCCCATGAACACAATTAGATATCTATAAAATCATCCCAAATATACCAGAAATCAAATTGAAGACTGTCAGAACAAACTCCACAACTACAGGGAGAGAAGAGGCCACATCAAAGAAGGTGGGAAGTACAGAGACATGGTTTAGGGGAGAAAAGGATCATGGGTGCTGCAGAGGGGAGGGAGATGTGGTTGCTGAGAAAGGTGAGAGATTAGAGCACAGCACACAGAGATTAGAGCACAAGGAAAACATTTCCCTGAAGCCATTGGTTTAGAAGACAAGAGGGGCTGAATTTTGTGTTCTTGCAACCAGAGGAGCTTAAAGCCTAGTGTTTTAAAGGTCAGTGGGCTTGGCTAGGATAGAGCCCGGAGGGCACTGCCTGCTCTTGGAGAGAAGGCAGGCAAACAATCTGGGGGTAGATGACATTGAAACAGCTATCTGAAGAACACCTGGGGCATGCAATGGGGAGATTATTCACTCTTTTGGGAGTGCATCTCTGAGAGACAGTGTTCACAGAGATGCCTCTCTGGGAACAAAGGAGTTGGCTGGCACCATTTTCCTTCCCCACCCCTCAGCATAATCACAGAGCCACCTGCAGGAAACAGCACAGCACCAACACTGGCTGCCTAACTTACTTACACCAAGCCCCACCTCCTGACTTTGGTGGGACTGCCCTTCTAAGTCAAGGTTGCATCAGTCCTAGCATGGTGGGACCCTCCCTCAGAAAACCAGCACCAACCCATGCTCACACCACATTTCCAGACCAGAGTTTCCAGGGACTCAGTTTTGGTGTAGTGTTAGGTCTCATTTCACAAGCAGTCCAGAGCACACTTAGTTAAAACTCGCCATATCCAGGCCAAGGACCAAAGAATGCCCACAGCCGGCAAGGAGATCCTCTGCAGAGAACTGGCTTTAAAGATAGAGCAGTCAAAACACAACAGCAGAGCACTTCAGCCCACACTGGAGACACTCCCTGAAGCACCAGGCCCTGGACATGATATGACGTCTTCTTCAAGGCTATTACTTTTAGGAGCAGGAGGCATACCTGGCTTTCCCAAAACACAGAAGAAAGCAGAGACACAGACAAAATGCCAATCAGAGGAATTTACCCCAAATGAAAGTACAAAATTTGGCCATGGCCAGAAATCTAAGTGAAACCAATATACGTAACATACCTGATGGAGAATTTAAAACAACATTTATAAGGATACTCACTGGACTTAAGAAGAGAATAGAAGACATCAGTAAGACCCTTACCACAGAGATAAAAGGGTTAAACAAGAATCAATCAGAGATGAAAAATGCAATAAATGAGATTGAAAACAGGCTTGATGGAAAAAGCAGAAGAATGAATTAATGAACTAGAAGACAAAATAATGGAAAGCACTCAAGCTGAACAAAGAGAGAAAGAAAAATTATGCAAAATGAAAATAGACTTAGGGAACTCAGTGACCCCATTAAATGTAATAGCATTCATATTTAGGAGTCCCAGAGGAAGAAGAGAGAGAAAATAGGGCAGAACACTTATTTCAAAAAATAATAGAAAATTACCCTAATCTGGGGAAGGAAACAAATATCCAGATCCAAGAGGAACAAAGAACTCCCATCAAAATCAATAAAAGCAGGTCAACACCAAGACATATAATTAAATTGGAAAAATATAGTGATAAAGAACAAATCTAAAGTCAGCAAAACAAAAGAAGTCCTTAACTTACAAGGGGAAATCCACAAGGGTAGCTGGAAATTTCTCAACAGAAACTTGGCAAGCCAGAAGGGAGTGGCATAATATATTCAAAGTGCTGAATGGGGAAAAGCTGTAGCTAAGAATACTTTATCCAGCAAGACTATCATTCAGAAGTGGCAAAATAAAGAGATTCCCAGACAAATGAAAACTAAAGGAGTTCATGAATGCTAAACCATCCCTGCAAGAAATATTAAAGGGACACTTTGAGTGCAAAAGGGAGATGAAAAGTGACAAAGAAAGGATCAGAGAAATCTCCAGAAATAATGACAAAACAAGTAATAAGATGGCTCTAAATACATATCTATCAATAATTACTTTGAATTTAAATGTATTAAATGCTTCAATCAAAAGACGTATGGTGTCAGAATGGATTAAAAAACCAAACAAGACCCATCTATAGGCTGCCTACAAGAGACACATTTTAGACTTAAAGATACCTGAAGATTGAAAGTGAGGGGATGGAGAAATATTTATTACTCAAAAGGATGTCAAAAGAAATCTGGAGTAGCAATACTTACATTGGACAAACTAGACTTGAAACAAAGACTGTAGGGTCACCTGGGTGGCTCAGTCAGTTAAGCATCCAACTGTTGATTTCAGCTCAGGTCATGATCTCAGGGTTGTGAGCTAAAAGCTGGGCATGGAGCCTGCTTAAGATTCTCTCTCTCCCTCTGCCCCTACCCCTCTGCTTGCGTGCACTCTCTCTCTTAAAAAAACAAACAAACCCAAAAAACGCAAAGACTGTAGCAAGAGATGAAAAAGGACACTATATCATAATAAAGGGGACAATCCAACAAGAAGATATAATCATTGTAAATATTTATGAACCCAACAAGGGAGCACCCAAATATATAAAACAATAAAAAACATAAAGGAACTCATTGATAATGATACAATAATAGCAGGGGACTTTAACACCCCACTTATATCAATAGATAGATCATCCAAACAGAAAATCAACAACAAAACAATGGCTTTGAAAGACACAGTGGACCAGATGCACTTAGCAGATATACGCAGGACCTTCTGTCCTAAAACAGCAGAATACACATTCTTTTCAAGGGCACACAGAACACTCTCCAGAATAGATCAAATATTAGGTCACAAATCAGGCCTAAATAAATACAAAAGACTGAAATCATACTATACACCTTTTCTGACCACAATTCTATGAAACTAGACGTCAACTACAAGAAAAAATTTGGAAAGACCACAAATACTTGGAGGTTAAAAAACATGCTACAAAACAATGAATGGGTCAACCAGGAAATCAAAGAAGAAATAAAAAATACATAGAAAACGTGAACATGAAAACACAATGGTCCCAAACCTTTGGGATGCAACAAAAGTGGTCCTAAGAGGGAATTTTATAGCAATATAGACCTACCTCAAGAAGCAAGAAAAATCTCAAACAACCTAACCTTACACCTAAAGGAACAAGAAAAGTCACAACAAAAGAAGCCCAGAGCCAGAAGAAGGAAGGAAATAATAAAGATTAGAATAGAAATAAATAACATAGAAACTAAAAAGCAATGGAACAGATCAATGAAACCAGGAGGTGGTTCTTTGGGGGGGGGGGAGCAATAAAATCGATAAACCTCTAGCTAGACTTATCCAAAAGAAAAGCAATAGGACCCTAAAAAATAAAATCACAAATAAGAGAGGAGAAATAACCAATAACACAGGAATACAAACAATTATAAGAGACAATTATGAAAAACTATATGCCCACAAATTGGACAAACTGGAAGAAATGGATAAATTCCTAGAAACACATAAACTCCAAAACTGAAAGAGGAAGAAATAGAAAACTTGAAAAGACCAATAACCAGTAAAGAAATTGAATCAGTAATCAAAAATCTCCAAACAAACAGAATTCAGGGCCAGATGGCTTCACAGGCGAATTCTACCAAACATTTAAAGAAGAGTTAATACATATTCTTCTCAAACTATTCCAAAAGTAGAAAAGGAAGAAAAACTTCCAAATTCATCCATGAGGCCATTGCCTTGATAACAAAACCATATAAAAACCCCACTAAAAAAGAGAACTACAGGCCAAAATCCCTGATGAAAATGGATACAAATATTCTCTATAAAATACTCAATAAAATTCTGAATAAATTATGACTTGAATCCAAGAATGCATAAAAATTCTGCAGCATGATCCAATGCGATTCATTCCCAGGTTGCAAGTGTGGTTCAATACTCACAAATCAATCAATGCAATACATCACATCAATAAGAGAAAGGATGAGAAGCACATGGTCATTTCAGTAGATGCAGAAATGGCATTTGACAATGTACAACATCCACTCATGATAAAAGCCCTCAACAAAGTAGGTTTAGAGGGAACATACCTCAACATAATAAAGGCTATATATGAAAAACCCACAGCTGACATCATCCTCAATGGGGGAAAACTGAGAGCTTTTCCCCTAAGGTCAGGAACAAGACAGGGATGTCCACTCTCACCACTTTTCTTCAACATAGTATTGGAAGTCCTAGCCACAGCAATCAGACAACAAAAAGAAATAAAAGGCATCCAAATTGGTAAGGAAGAAGTAAAACTTTCACTATTTGCAGATGACATGATACCATGTATAGAAAACCCAAAGACTCCACCAAAAAACTATTAGAACTGATACATGAATTCAGTAAAGTCACAGGATACAAAATCAACATACAGAAATCTGTTGCATTTCTATACACCAATAATGAAGCAGCATGAAGAAAAATTCAAAAAACAATTGAATTTACAATTTCATCAAAAACCATAAGATACCTAGGAATAAACCTAACCAAAGTGGTGAAAGACCTGCACTCTGAAAACTATAAAACACTGATGAAGGAAAGTGAAGAAGACACAAAGAAATGGAAAGACATTCATGCTCATGGATTGGAAGAATAAATATTGTTAAATGTCTATACCACCCAAAGCAATCTACACATTCAATGCAATCCCTATCAAAATCCCACCAACATTTTTCACAGAGCCAGAACAAACAATCCTAAAATTGTATAGAAACACAAGACCCCACATAGCCAAAGCAACCTTGAAAAAGAAAAGCAAGACTGGAGGCATCACAATTCCAGATGTGAAGTTATATTACAAAGCTATAGTGATCAAAACAGTATGATACTGGCACAAAAATAGACAAATAGATCAGTGGAACAGAAGAAAAACCCCACAATTATGGTCAATTAGTTTTTGATAAAGCATGAAAGAATATCCAATGGGAAAAAGCCAGTCTCTTCAACAAATGGTGTTGGGAAAACTGGACAGCAACATGTAAAAGAATGAAACTGAGCCACTTTCTTATGCCATATGCAAAAGTAAATTCAATATGGATTAAGGACCTAAAAGTGAGGCCTGAAACCATAAAAATCCTAAAGGAGTACACAGGCAGTAACCTCTTTGACATTGGCATTAGGAACTCCTTTGTAGGTATGTCTCCTGAGGCAAGGGAAACAAAAGCAAAAATAAACTATTGGTACTTCATCAAAATAAAATGTTTCTGCACAGTGAAGGAAACAATCAACAAAACTAAAAGGCAACCTATAGAATGGGAGAAGATATTTGCAAATGACATATCTGATAAAGGATTAGTATCCAAATTATATCAAGAACATACAAAACTCAACACCCCAAAGATGAATAATCCAATGAAAAAAAATGGGCAGAAGACATGAATAGACATTTTTCCAAAGAAGATATCCAGATAGCCAACAGACATGTGGTGCTCAACGTCACTGATCATCAGGTAAATATAAATCAAAACTACAATGAGATCTCACCTCATGCCTGTCAGAATGGCTAAAATCAACAACACAAGAAACACCAGGTGTTGGTGAGAATGTAGAGAACAGGGAACACTCTTGCACTGTTGGTGGAAATGCAAACTGGTGCAGCCACTCTGGCAAACAGTATGGAGGTTCCTCAAAAAGTTTAAAATAGATCTATTATACCAGCAATTGCACTACTAGGTATTTATGCAAGGAAACAAAAATGCTAATTCAAAGGGATACGTGTACCCTGATGTTTACAGCAGCATTATCTACTATTGCCAAATTATTGGAACAGCCCAAGTGTCTGTTGACTAATTAATGAATAAAGATGTGGTATATATATACAATGGAATATTACTCAGCCATAGAAAGAATGAAATCTTGGCATTTGCAGTGATGTGGATGGAGCTAGAGAGTATTATGCTAAGTATAATAAGTCAGTCAGAAAAAGACAAATATCATATGATTCCACTCATATGTGGTATTTAAGAAACAAAACAAATGAGCAAAGGGGAAAAAGGAGAGAAAGATGCAAACCAAGAAACAGACTCTTAACTATAGAGAACAAACTGAGGGTTACCAGATGAGAGGTGGGGGAGGGGTTGTGTGAAATAGGTGATGGGGATTAAGGAGTGCCTTTGTAGTGATGAGCACCGGGTGTTGTATGGAATTGTTGAATCACCATATTGTACACCTGAAACTAATATTACACTGTAGTTAACTCACTGGTATTTATATAAAAACTTAAATAAAATAAATAAAATTGTAACCATTCTCATCAGTGTGTAGTGGTATTTCATTGCTCTCTTTTTAACTGCTGTTTTAATTTGCAGTTATCTAATAATGTATGTTGTAGAACATCTTTTCATATGCTTAGTTGTCATCTGTATATCTTATTTGGTGTGGTGTCCATTCAGATCTTTTGCCCATTTCTTAATTGGGTTGGTTCTTTTTTATTATTTAGTTTTAAGAATTCTGTTTATATTTTGGATACAAATTCTTTATCTCATATGTGGTTTGCAAATATTTTCTCATAGTATGTGGCTTATCTTTTGAGTCTCTGTTGTTTGCAAAAAAAAGTTTTGAATTTTAATACATTTGTATTTTTGTTTCATGGGTCACACATTGGATGTTGTATCTAAAAATCTATTGACAAATCCAAGGTCATGTAGATTTTTTTTCTATGTTTCCTTCTAGAGGTCATAAAGTTCTGCACTTTATTTTTTTTATTTAAATTCAATTAGCTAACTTATACGTTCTGCACTTTATAGTTAGGTCTATGATCCACTTTGAGTTAATTTTTGTAAAAGGCTTAAGGACTGTCTAGAATTCTTTCTTTTTTTTGCACTGGATGTCTAATTGTTCTAGCACAATTTGTAAAAAACAAACAAAAACCCTTTTCTCCATTGAATTACCTTTGCTCCTTTGTCAAAGTTCAGTTACCTATATTTGTGTGACTCTATTTTCTGGGACTTCTATTCTGTTCCATGTATCTATTTGTCTATTCTTTCATCAGGACCATACTGTCTTGGTTACTCTAGCTTTATAATCAGTCTTGAAGTTGAGTAGTGTCAGTCTTCCAACTTTTTTCTCCTTTTCCAGTATTGTGTGCTGGCTATTCTATTTTTTGTTTGTTTTTGCTTGTCCATATAATCTTTAGAATCAGGGGGCACCTGGGTGGCTCAGATGGTTAAGCATCTGCCTTCGGCTCAGGTCATGATTCCAGGGTTCTGGGATCGAGCCCCACGTCTGGCTCCTGGCTCAGCGGGGAGCCTGCTTCTCCCTCTACCTCTCCCTGCTTGTGCTCTCTCTCTCTCCCTCTCTCTGTATCTCTGTGTCTCAAATGAATGGATAAAATCTTTTAAAAAAAAATCTTTAGGGTGCCTGGGTGGCTCAGTTGGTTAAGCGACTGCCTTCGGCTCAGGTCATGATCCTGGAGTCCCAGGATCGAGTCCCGCATCAGGGTCCCTGCTCGGCAGGGAGTCTGCTTCTCTCTCTGAACCTCCCTCCTCTCATGCTCTCTATCTCATTCTCTCTCTCAAATAAAAAAAAATCTTTAGAATCAGTTTGTCAGTATTCACAAAATACTTTGCTGGGATTTTAATTGAGATTACACTGAATCTATAGACCAAGTTGGGAAGAATTGATATCTCAACAATATCATATCTTCCGATCTGAATATGGACTATTTCTCTATTTATTTAGATCTTCTTTGATTTCTTTCATCCAAATTTTATAGTTTTCTGCATGTAGATCTTATACATATTTTGTTAGGTTTATACCTAAGTATTTCTCTTTTTTTGATGTCATTGCCAGTGGTATTGTGGGGTTTTTTTTCTTTTTTAAAAATGGTATTTTGCTTTTATTTTTTAAAATACTTTATTTATTTGAGAGAGAGAGAGTGCATGAGTTGTGGGGAGGGCGAAAGGGAGAGGCAAGCTCCCTGCTGAGCAGGGAGCCCAATGTGGGACTTGATCCCAGGACCCTGGGATCATGACCTGAGTTGAAGGCAGATGCATAACAGACTGAGCCACCCAGGTGCCCCTGGTATTTTGTTTTTAACTTCAAATTCTAATTGTCCATATCTAGCATAGGAAAGCAATAAAATTTTGTATATGTTAGTTCCAGGAGGGTCTTTTTTTTCCCTATTTTTTGAGACTTTTTATATAGAAAATAATGTCATCTGTGAACAAAGAAAGTTTTTTTTCCTTCACAATTTGTATACTTTTACTTCCTTTTCCTCTCTTATTGCACTGGCTAGAACTCCCAGTACATTGTTGAATGTGAATGATGAGAAGGTACATCCTTGCCTTGTTTCTGATCTTAAGGAGAAAACATTCAGTTTCTCACCATTAAGTATGATATTAGCTGTAGAATTTTTGTAGATTTTTAAAATCAAGTTGGAGAAGTTCTCTATTCCTAGTTTGCTGAGAGTTTTCATTATGAATAGCATTCTGTGAAATACTTTTTCTGCATTGATTTTTATGATTATATGATGTTTCTTCTTTAGCTTATTGATGTGACTGATTACATTAGTTGATCTTCAAATGTTGAATTAGCCTTGCATACCTGGAATAAATCTTATTTGGTTGTGGTGTATATTTCATTTTATACATTTTTGGATTTGATTTGCTAACATTTTATAGAGGATTTTTGCATCTGTATTCATGAAAGATATTGGTCTGTAATTTTTTCTTGTAATGTCTTTATCTGGTTTTGATAAAGGTAATGATCAGGGTAATGCTGGCCTCATTGTATGAGTTAGGAAGTGCTACCTCTGTTTTATTTTCTGAAAGATATTGCAGAGAATTGGTATAAATTCCTCCTTAAATATTTGATAGAATTTACCAGTGAAGCAGTCTGTTCCTGGTAATTCCTTTTTTGTAATGTTATTAATTACTGGTTCAATTTCTCTAATAGATACTGGCCTATTCAGATTATTTACTTCTCATGTGATTTTTGTAATTTGTGTCTTTCAAGGAATTGGTCCATTTTATCTAAGTTATCAAGTTGTAGGCATAGAAATGTTTATATTATTCTTTTCTTATCCTTTTAACATCCATGAGATCAGTAGTGATGACCCATCTCTTGTGTCTTATATTGAAAATTTGTATCTTTTCTTTTTTATCTTGGTCATTCTGGCTAGAGCTTTATTGATCTTATTTATCTTCTCAAAAAAAAAAGCTTTGGTTTTGTTGATTTTCTATATTATTTTCCTGTTTTCAATTTTATTTATTTATGCTTTAATTCTATTATTTCTTTTGTCTGCTTGCTTTGGGCTTAAATTGCTCTGCTGTCTTTAGTTTTGTAGGTAGAAGCTTAGATTGTTGGTTTTAGATTTTTTTTCTAATATATGCATTTAATGTGACAAATTCCCCTCTAAATTTTCCTGCATACAATAAATTCTGATAAGGTGTATTTCATGTTCATTTGGTTCAAAATGTTTTAAAATTTCTCTTGTGATTTCTTTGATCCATGTGTTGTTTAGAAATATGTTGTTTAATCTCCAAATATTTTGGGATTGTCCAGCTATCTTTCTGTTATAGATTTCTAGTTTAATTCCATTAGGGACTCAGAATATACTTAGTATGATTTCTATTTTAAAAATTTGATCATGTGTTTTATGGCCCACAATCTGGTCTGAATTGGTGGATGTTCCATGTCAACTTGATAAGAATGTGTGTTCTGCTGTTGTTGAATAAAGTATTCTATAAATGTTAGTTATATTCAGTTGACTGATGGTACTGTTCAGTTCAACTATATCCTCACTGATTTTCTGCCTGTTTGATCTATCAATTACTGAAAGAATTCTGTTGAAGTCTGCAACTATAATAGTGGATTTGTTTATTTCTCCATGCAGTTCTATTGATTTTTCGCCTTGTACATTTGATACTGTTGTTAGACATATACACATTAAGGATTATTATGTCTTCTTGGAGAATTGGCTCCTTTATCATTATATAATGCCCTTCTTTATCCCTGATAATTTTCCTTGTTTTGAAGTCATCTTTGTCTGAAACTAATATAGTGACTCCAGCTTTCTTTGATTAGTGTTATCATGGTATACCTTTATTTAATTTTTTTCAAGTTAGGATTCTTGACTTTATTCTTTTGCATTTTCTTATTGTGGTAATATGCATAAAATAAAATTCATGATTTTAACCACTGTAAGTGTACAATTCAGTGGCATTAAGTACATTTGCAGTGTTGTGCAATCATCACCACTATTTCCAGAACATTTTTGTCATCGCAAACAGAAACTTTGTACCCATTAAACAATAATTCCCTATTCCTCCTTCCTCTTGGCCACTGGTAACCTCTATTCTACTTTCTGTCTCTATGAATTTACCTATTCTAAGTACCTCATATAAATGGAATCATACAATATTTGTCCTTTTGTGCCTGACTTACTTCACTTAGTATTATTTTCAAGGTTCATTGACGTTACAGCATATATCAGAACTTTGTTAGTTTTTAAGGCTGAATAATATTCCATTGTATATATTTATCACATTTTGTTTATCCATTCATTTTTATTGGACATTTGGGTTATTTGCACATTTTGACTATTGTGAATGATGCTGTTATATTCATATAACATATATGTCAAGTCTATGTTTAAGAGCCACCGAATTATGTTCCACAGTTGCTTCAACATTTTTACTTTCCCATCAGTGAATGCACAAGGCTTCCAATTTTAACATGTTCTTGCCTACACTTGTTATATTTTTTAAAATAGTCACCCTAGTGGGAGTGAAGTGGTATTTCATTGTGGTTTTGATTTGTATTTTTCTAATGGTTAATGGAGTGGAGCATCTTTTCATGTGCTTGTTAGAGATTTGTATACATCCTCTGAGAAATGTCTACTCAAGTCTTTTGCCCATTGTCAAATGGGTTTGTTAGTTTCTTTCGTTGTTGAGTTGAAGTTCTTTATATATTGTGGATATTAATCCCCTATCAGATATATGATTTGTAAATATTTTATCTCATTCTGTGGATTGACTTTTCACTCTCTTGATAGTGTCCTTTGATGCACAAAAGTTTTTAAGTTTGATGAATTCTGATTTATCTATTTTTTTTGTTGCCTATGCTTTTAGTGTCATATCCAAGAAACCATTACCAAATCTAATGTCATAAATATTTTACCCTATATCTTCTTCTAAGAACTTTATAGGTTTAGGCCTCACCCTTAGGTCTTTTATCCATTTTGAATTAATTTTTGTATGTGGTATAAGGTAAGGGTCCAACTTCATTCCTTTGCATGTGGATATCTACATTTTTCAACACCATTTGTTGAAATGACTGTCCTTTCTCCATAGAATGGTCTTGGTACCCAAGTCAAAAATGAAATGTTGACCATATATGCAAGGGTTTATTTCTGGACTTTCCATTCTATCCCATTTGTCTATATATCTGTCTTTATGCCAGTACCACACTGTTTTGATTACTGTAGCTTTGAGGTAAGTTTTTCTTCTTTTTCAAGAATGTTTTGGCTATTCAGGGTTCCTTGAGAGTCCATGAAGTTTTAGGATGAATTCTATTTTTGCAAAATACTCTGTTGAGATTTTGACAGGGATTGTATTGGATATGTAGATCACTTTGGATACTATTGTCATCGTAACAATTTTAAGTCTTCCAACCCATCAACACAGGATATCTTTTCATTTATTTACATCTTTAATTTCTTTCAGCAATGTTTTGTAGCTTTCAATATATAAGTCTTTTATTTATTAGTTAAATTTATCTCCAAGTATTTTATTATTTTTAACACTATTGTAAATGGAATTGTCTCTTAATTTCTTTTTTGGATTGTTGCTAGTGTACAAAATGCAACTGATTTTTCTTTGCTGATTTTGTATCCTGCAACGTTGCTGAATTCATTTATGAGCCCTAAAAGCAGTTTGTGTGTGTGTGTGTGTTGTGTGTGGGGGGGCAGTTTGGGGGGCTTTCTACATAAAAGATTATGTCATCTGCAAACAAAGATAATTTTCCAAATCTTCTCCACTTTTTATTGGAAAATAAGATTTTTAAATTTCTTTTTTTGTGTGTCTCATTGCTCTGACTACAGTTTTCAATACTGTTTTGAATAGAACTGGTGAAAGCTGGCATTTTTGTCTTGTTTTTGATCTTAGCAGTAAAACTTTCAGGGTTTTAGAATTGAATATGATGTTAGCTTTTAGTTTTTAATATATGGCCTTTATCACATTGGGGAAGATGAAGATAGGGGTTGGCAGAGGAAACAAATATCTATTACATCCATGTTATGTGCCAGGCACTCTTCTAGGTGTGTTAATGCATCATTAAGCCATTAAACAAAAATTTGTTGAGTGCCTACTATGTCCTAGGCACTGCAGATACAATGGGGAGCAAAAGATTTATGATCTATATATTATGGAGACTACAGTCAACTGAATGAGACAGACACTATGTAAGCAAATAAATGAGTGCTGTGAAAGAAATAAAGCATTGAGAAAGAAAGAGCAATTAGAGGGATCCATTTTTCATGGATGGTCATGGGATATTTCTCTGAGGGAGTTACATTTAAACTGAAATCTAAAAGATAACAAGCCAGTGAGGTGATTATAATTGGGGGAAGGGGGTGTCAAATAGAGGAAACAGGGCGCCTGGGTGGCTCAGTTGGTTAAGTGACTGCCTTCGGCTCAGGTCATGATCCTGGAGTCCCGGGATCGAGTCCCACATTGGGCTCCCTGCTCGGCGGGGAGTCTGCTTCTCCCTCTGACCCTCCCCACTCTCGTGCTCTCTCTATCTCATTCTCTCTCTCAAATAAATAAATAAAATAAAATAAAAAATAGAGGAAACAACAGCAAAGGCCTAGAGGTGAGAAAGGGCTTGACAGGTTCCATGAACACAGAGGAGATCAGTGTGGTTGGAACATAGTAAGTGATAGGGAGATAGGAAAAAATAGCAAATTTCATAACACAAGGGATCTTGAAAGGACATGGTAAGGAATTTAGATTTAATTTCCTTAGGGATAGGAAGCTATTGCAGAGCATGAAATAGAGAAGTAGCAAGATCTGAGTTACATGTTTAAAAAGTCACTCTGGTTGTGGGGCTGGAGGTGAAGTGAGGGGTGGACCAATAAAGGGCATGAGGAATCTTTTGAAGATGCCGAAGATGTTTTGTATCTTGATTGTGGTGGTGGTTTCATGGGTGCATACATCTGTCAAAACTTACCAAGTCATGCCTTCAAATTATACTATTGAACTGAATTATTTATTGCATGCAAATTATAACTCAATAAAATTAAATTTTAAGTTTCTGGTTTCTGTGTGGATAATGAACAGTGGGGAGCAAGAATAACAGATCACTGTTAGAAAGTCAGTGCAGTCACCTCAACAATAAGTGTTGACATTTTATTTACTCCTCACAGACAACCTTATAGGGCACATTCTTCATTTTGTAGTTGGAGAAACTGAGGCTCAGAGAAGTGAAGCCATTATTTTTAGGGCTACCCAACTAGGAAGTGGCAAAGTAGAACTGGAAAATAGGCCTATGTGATTCCAAATCCCATGTTCTTTATATTTTGTTACACTTCCTCCTCAAAACCAAATAATATGAACTCAGAGACTCTGGACAGGATTATCTTAGACCACAGTTATCTTTTCTCTTCACTCAATCCTTGTGCACTCTTTATGGTGTTGGTCCTTAACAGTGCTATATGTGTCTTTTGATATCAAGCCCTGGACTATTTTCAGGAAGCCCAAATCGTCATCAAGGAAAATCTCCAGGGGATCCAGGAAAAAAAAAAAAAGAGTGTCATCCAGATCAGATACAGGCAAGTCAAATAGATTTAACTTCTGTACTTTACTTGTGGCCTTCAAGAAATTTATGAATTCTGGTAAGGAGGGCAGAGAGAGGCATAAAGTTATAATCTGCCTTACACCTTTGAAATTGAAATCTGATTTTACATCTTTGTAAATCTTTGTACATCTTTGTAAATTCCATGACTTCACCTAGTATAAACATGTCTAAATTTATCTGGCCCATGTGCATCAAAGTGTTCCTAAGGTGATATTTGAAATGTAAGAGTTTGAGTGCCACAGTCAGGACTCTCTTGGTTACAAGTGACAGAATCCTAACCAAAAGTAGTATAAGATAAAAGAGGAAGTATAAGAGTACAACTAGCTACCAGTACAGCCTGATACAGACCTCAAATGATATCACCAAGTATTTGTGTAAAAAGTTATCTCTTGGCTCTGCTTTGATCTTTGCTGGCTTTTGTCCTTGAATTTCTGATGCTAAAGACAGCCTCTGTCACCTCCAGGCTCACATGGTCCATTAGTGTCTTTGATCTCAGAGAGTAAGAGTGCATCTTACCAATAGTCCCAGCAAAAATACCAAGGAGGAATTTCATTGTCCAGACTTTTATTAACCTATCTTGGACCTCCAGAAAAAGAGCGTCCATGTTATAAAGAAGGCATCCTGGTATTCAATAAGTTTATAAACAGATCAAACAACATTATCTGCATTAACAGTTGCAGGAAAATATTCTGGTCTTTAAGACATACTCTTTATGAAAGTGAAACCAGAGAGGCCAGGACTAATTCATGTGGGAGGAGTTCCTGGCTCAACATTGTTTTCAAAGTCTAACAAGATTTTTGGAAAGGATGTAGCACAGTCACAGTCAAGCCACTGTAAGCATTGGTATCAGTCAAAGAAAAAAAACCCTCTAGATATTTATTTTTATTTTTTAAAAGATTTTATTTATTTATTTGACAGAGAGAGAGATAGCGAGAGGAGGAACACAAGCAGGGGGAGTGGGAGAGCGAGAAGCAGGCTTCCTGCCAAGCAGGGAGCCTGATGTGGGACTCGATCCCAGGACCCTGGGATCATGACCTGAGCCGAAGGCAGACGCTTAATGACTGAGCCACCCAGGCGCCCCCCTCTAGATATTTAAAACAGAAAAAATTTTCCAGAGCTTGGGAAGATGGCAAGGTAGGAGGACCCTAAGCTCTTTCTGTCCCATGTTTAGAGCTAGATTTCATCCACACCCAAGTCAAAAATCAGAGAGTAATCTGAAGATGGACAGAACAAACTCAACAACGACACATAGAGAAGAAGCTGCATTGGAAAGGTTAGGAAGGCCAGAAAGGTCGAGGGAGGCTGCCCACAGGAGGGAAGGAGCTGCATAAGTGGAGAGGGTAGAGAAAGGGGCCCTTGCACCAGGGAGCTCACAGGGGGAAGACTGATTCCCATAATGCTTAGCTTTAAAAACCAAAGGGGCTGAATTCCATGAGTTTGTAAAACCAGTGGGAAATGAAGCCTGGAGCTTTAAAAATCAGTTGACTCAGCACTGGGTGAACCAGGAGGCTGAGTGAGAGCTGGGCCACTGCCCTTAAAGAGACAGCAGCCTGTGCAGAGAGGCAACATAAAAATGGCAGTTTACACAACACTGGGGGCAAACTGGAGACAGATCTGTTCATACTGATTTCAGAGCATGTTGGGGTACTTCTTCATAAATGAGGGAGCTAGCAGGTGCTATTTTCCTCCTACGCCACCCAGCATAAACACAGAGCCATCTGTGAGAGGCAGGGCTGCATAGTGCTTGTTATCTAACCTGCTAGCAATGTACCATGCCCACAAGTTCTCCTGAGGACTTGCCCACTTCAAGACTGCTAGCCTCAGCCCTGGGCTCAGGACAGATTTTGTTAAAGTCATGCACATGCCTTGACCAGCCACTAGGTGTACAACTGCTGCCAGCCCAACCATCACTCATGCCACACCCATCCTGGCACTTCTGGCCACCCTGGTACACAATCCCCAGTCACTACAGTGCTTCGGGGGATCTGGCGTAAGACTAATGGCCCAGAGCAAATGTTGCTAACACGTCTGCCCCTCTCCCAAGTTCCCTGGTGGGCACACCCTCTCAGAGCTGTCCTGCCTGGGTCCTACTAACACCACAGAGAGCAAGCACAGAGCACAACAGGCAGAGAGTCAGTACAGATGACTGCACTGAAAGGACAGGTGACTTACACAATAGCAGGGCATAAGCAACACACATAGGATACTCTCCTGAAGTGCCAGATTCTGGTGAACAGGGGACACTGCACTGCAGGACACTCCAAGACTTCTTTTTCATAAAGTCATTACTTTCAAGAGCATAAGACATAGCTAACTTTCTGAGCACACAGAAGCAGACACAGAGAGACAGACAAAATGAGGAGAGAGAGATATTTATCCCAAAAAAGAACAGGACAAGGCCACAGCAGGAGATCTAAGCAAAACAGATATAAATAACATGTTTGAAAGAGAATTGAAAGCAATGATTATAAGGATACTCACTAGACAGAAAAGAGTGGAAGATATGAGTGAGACACTTAACACAGAGATAAGGACTAACATGGTAGAGATAAAGGGCTCAACAAACAAAATAACAAAAATGCTTGATGGAATGAACATCAGGATGGAAGAAGCAGAGGAATGAACTAATGATCTAGAAGACAAAACGATGGGAAATAATGAAGCTGAACGAAAGAGAGAAAGAAGAATTAAGCGAGACAAGAATAGAGGGAACTCAGTGACTCCATCAAATGTAATAGCATTCATATCACAGGAGTCTCAGAAGAAGAGAGAGAAAAGGGGGCAGAAAATTTATTTGAAGAAATAATAGCTGAAAACCTCCCTAATCTGGGGAAGATAACAGATATCCAGATCCAGTAAGCACATAAATCTCCCATCAAAATCAACAAAACAGGCCAACACCAAGACATATTGTAATTACATTGGAAAAATATAGTGATAAAGAAAAAAACATTTAAAAGTAGTGAGACAAAAGAAGTCAGTAACCTACAAGAGAAAACCCATAAGGCTAACAGGAGATTTTTCAATAAAAACTTTCTGAGCCAGAAGGGAGTGGCATTATATATTCAAAGTGCTGAATGGGAAAAATATGCAGCCAAGAATACTCTATCCAGCAAGGCTACCATTCAGAATAAAAGGAGAAGTAAAAAGTTTCCCAGATAAACGAAAACCAAAGGGATTCATGACCACTAAACCATCCTTGCAAGAAATATTAAGGGGAACAGTTTGAGTGAAAAGGAAAGACCAACAGTGACAGTATAAAGGCAGGAAACACAAAAGCAGTAAAAATTATTTCTGTAAAAAGCCAGTCAAGGAACTCACCAAAGAAAGGATATAAAACATAATAACATATATCTAAAAGGTGGTGAGGAGAGGAGAAAGGAGAGTTCAAACTTAAACAACCTTCAACTTAGTATAGACTGATATATGCAGAAGAGGTTATATATAAACCTAATAGTAACTATGCATCAAAAGCCACCAATAAATATGTAAAAAATAAAGAAAAAGAAATCCAAATATATCACTAAGAAAATTAGCAAACCATGAAAGAAAGACAAGAAAATATCCAAGAAAATTTTCAGAAACAATGATAAAACAAATAATAAAATGATAATAAATATATATCTATCAATAATTACTTTGAATGTAAATGGACAGAATGCTCCAATCAAAAGACATAAAGTGACAGAATAGATAAAAAAAAACAAAACCCATCTATATGCTGCCTACAAGAGACTCATATTAGACCTAAAGCCACGTGCAAATTGAAAGTGAGGAGATGAAGAAACATTTATCATGCAAATGGATGGCAAAAGAAAGCCAGAGTAGCAATACTTGTATTGGACAAGAGATATTTTAGAACAAAGACTGTAACAAGAAACAAAGATGGATGGTATATAATAATAAAGGGGACAATTCAACAAGAAGATATAATGATTGTAGATATTCATGCATTTAACATGGGAACACCCAAATACATAAAACAGTTAATAAGAAATATAAATGAACTAAACAATAATGACAATAATAGTAGGGGACTCTAACACCCTATTTATATCAATAGACAGATCATCTAAACATAAAATCAACAAGGAAACAAATGGCTTTGAATGACACACTGGACCAGGTGGATTTAACAAATGTATTTAGAACATTCCATCCTAACACAAGAGTATACACATTCTTTTCAAGTGCATATGGAACATTCTCCAGAATAGATCATATCTTAGCCCATAAAACAAGTCTCAACAAATTCAAAAGGATCAAAGTCATACCATGAATCTTTCCTGACCACAATGCTATGAAATCAGAAGTCGACCCCATGAAAAAATCTGGGGCGCCTGGGTGGCTCAGTCATTGTCTGCCTTTGGCTCAGGTAATGGGCCCACGGTCCTGGGATCGAACCCCACATTGGGCTCCCTGTTCAGTGGGAAGCCTGCTTCTCCCTCTCCCACTCCTCCTGCTTGTGTTCCCTCTCTCACTGTGTCTCTGTCAAATAAATAAATATAATCTTAAAAAAAAAATAAAAACAAAAATTCTGGAAAGAGCAAAAAATATACCCAGGTTAAGTAACATGCTACGAAAAAATGAATGGGTCAACCAGGAAATAAAAGAAGAAATAAAAAGTACATGGAAACAATTGTAAATGAAAATAAAATGGTCCAAAACCTTTGGATGCAGCAAAAGTTCTTCTAAGAGGAAAGCTTATAGCAATATAGGGCTACCTGAAGAAGCAAGAAAAATCTCAAATAAACAACCTAACCTTACTCCTAAAGGAGCTAGAAGAACAAAAAACAAAACCCCAAACTAGGAGAAAGAAGGAAATAATAAACATTAGAGAAGAAATAAATGACATAGAAGCTAAAAACAAAACAAAAACTGACAGTAGAACAGATCAATGGAACCAGGAGCTGGTTTTTTGAAAAAAATCAATAAAATTGATAAACCTCTAGCCAAACTTATCAAGACAAAAAAGACTCAAATAAAATCACAAATGAGAGAGGAGAAAACAACCAACACCACAGAAATACAATTATAAGAGACAATTATGAAAACCTATATGCCAACAAATTGGACAAACTAGAGGAAATGGATAAATTCCTAGAAACATATAAACTACCAAAACTAAAACAGGAAGAAATAGAAAACTTGAACAGACTGATAACCAGCAAGGAAATTGAATCAGTAATCAAAAAACTCCCAGCAGGGGTGCTTGGGTGGCTCGGTAGGTTAAGTGTCCAACTCGATTTCAGCTCAGGTCATGAGATCAAGCCCTACATTGGGCTCATGCTGGGCGTGGAGCCTGCTTAAGATCCTCTCTCCCTCTTCCCCTCCCTCCCTACTAGAGCTCTTGCTCTCTCTCTAAAAAAACAAAAGAAAACAACAATAAAAAAACTCCCAACAAACAAAAGTCCAGGACCAGATGGCTTCATAGGTGAATTCTACCAAATACTTAAAGGAGTTAACACCTATTCTTCTCAAACTATTATGAAGAAAATAGAAGAACAAGGGAAACTCACAAATTTATTCTATGAGGCCAGCATGATCCTGATCCCAAAACTGGATACAAACACCACTGAAAAAGTGGACTACAGTAGGCCAATATTCTTGATAAATATAGATGCAAAAATTCTCAACAAAATACTAAGAAACTGGAGGTGCCTGGGTGGGTCACTCAGTTAAGCATATAACTATTGATTTCAGCTCAGGTCATGATTTCAGGGTTGTGAGACTGAACCCCACATTGGGCTCCATGCTCAGCCCAGAGTCTGCTTGAGATTCTCTCTCTCCCTCTCCTTTTGCCCCTCCCTCTGCTTGTGCTCTAAATAAATAAATAAATAAATAAATAAATAAATAAATAAATAAATAAAATCTTTTCAAAAAATACTAGGAAAGTGAATTCAGTAATACATTAAAAAAAATCATTCACCATGATCAAGTTGGATTTATTCCCAGGTTGCAAGTGTGGTTCAATACTCACAAATCAATCAACGTGATACATCACATCAATAAGAGAAAGGATGAGAAGCACATGGTCATTTCAGTAGATGCAGAAATGGCATTTGACAATGTACAACATCCATTCATGATAAAAGCCCTCAACAAAGTAGGTTTAGAGGGAACATACCTCAACATAATAAAGGCTATATATGAAAAACCCACAGCTGACATCATCCTCAATGGGGGAAAACTGAGAGCTTTTCCCCTAAGGTCAGGAACAAGAAGGGATGTCCACTCTCACCACTTTTCTTCAACATAGTATTGGAAGTCCTAGCCACAGCAATCAGACAACAAAAAGAAATAAAAGGCATCCAAATTGGTAAGGAAGAAGTAAAACTTTCACTATTTGCAGATGACATGATACCATGTATAGAAAACCCAAAGACTCCACCAAAAAACTATTAGAACTGATACATGAATTCAGTAAAGTCACAGGATACAAAATCAACATACAGAAATCTGTTGTATTTCTTTTTTTTCTTGAAATCTGTTGTATTTCTATACACCAATAATGACGCAGCATGAAGAAAAATTCAGAAAACAATTGAATTTACAATTTCATAAAAAACCATAAGATACCTAGGAATAAACCTAACCAAAGTGGTGAAAGACCTGCACTCTGAAAACTACAAAACACTGATAAAAAAATTGGGGAAGGACACAAAGAAATGGAAAGACATTCCACACTCATGGATTGGAAGAATAAATATTGTTAAATGTCTATACCACCCAAAGCAATCTACACATTCAATGCAATCCCTATCAAAATCCCACCAGCATTTTTCACAGAGGTAGAGCAAACAATCCTAAAATTTGTATGGAACCACAAAAGATCTTGAATAGTCTAAGCAATCTTGAAAAAGAAAAGCAAAGCTGGAGGCATCAAAATTCTGGACTTCAAGTTATATTACAAACTTGTAGTAATAAAAAAAAATATGGTATGAGCATAAAAATAGACATGTAGATCAATGGAACAGAATAAAAATCCCACAATTATGGTCAATTAGTTTTTGACAAAGCATGAAAGAATATCCAATGGGAAAAATTCAGTTTCTTCTACAAATGTTGCTGGGAAAACTGGACAGCAACATGCAACAGAATGAAAGTGGACCACTTTCTTACACCATACACAAAAATAAATTCAGTGTGGATTTACAACCTAAATGTGATACACAAAACCATAAGAATCCTAGAGAAGAACAGAGGCAGTAACTTCTTTGACATTGGCTGAAGGAACTCCTTTGTAGATATGTCTCCTGAGGCAAGGGAAACAAAAGCAAAAAGAAACTATTGGTACTTCATCAAAATAAAATGTTTTTGCACAGCGAAGGAAGCAATCAACAAAACTAAAAGGCAACCTATAGAATTGGAGAAGATATTTGCAAATGGCATATTTGATAAAGGATTAGTATCCAAAATATATGAAGAACATATAAAACTCAACACCTGAAAAATGAAGAATCCAATTAAAAAGTGGGCCAAAGACATGAACAGACATTTTTCTCAAAGAAAACACCCAGATAGCCATCAGACACATGAAAAGGTGTTCATCATCACTTACCATCAGGGAAATGCAAATCAGAACTACAGTGATGTCTCACCTCACACCTGTCAGAATGGCTAAAATCAACACAAGAAACAACAGATGGCGAGGATATGCAAAAAAAGGAACCCTCTTGGACTGTTGGTGGGAATACAAACTGGTGCAGTCACTGTGGAAAACAGTATGGAAGTTTCTCAAGAAGTTAAAAATAGAACTACCCTATGATCCAGCAATCACAGTACTGGGTATTTCCTCAAGGAATTTAAAAAAAAAAAAAAACCCACTAAATCAAAGGGATATATGCACCCTTATGTTTGTAGCACAATTATTTACAATAGCCAAGATATGGAAGTAGCCCAAGTGTCCATTGATTGATGAGTGGATAAAAAAGAAATGGTATATTTATACAATGGAATATTATTCAGCCATATAAAGAATGAAATCTTGTCATTTGCAAAGACATGAATGGAGCTAGAGGGTATCATGCTAAGAGAAATAAGTCAGTCAGAGAAAGACAAATACCATATGATTTCACTCTTATGTGGAATGTCAGAAACAAACAAGGAAGGGGAAAAAAGAGAACAAATAACAGACTCTTTCCTATGGAGAACAAACTGATGGTTACCAGAGGGGAAGGGTTGGGGGGATGGATTAAATAGGTGATAGGGATTAAGGAATGCACTTTTGTGATGAGCACAAGGTGATGTATGGAATTGTTGAATCACTATATTGTACACCTGAAACTAATATTACACTGTATGTTAACTAACTGGAATTAAAAACTTAAAAAAATAAAAATAAAAACACTTATACCCCTAATTTAAAAAAAAAAAGAAATGAGCAGGATTTGGGGATGGGAGAAAGAAGAGAGAGGAAAGTGGAAAGGGCTGGGGAGGTTTGGTAAGGGGGTCTAAGAACTGGTGGGGTGACTAAAGGATTTCTTTTTTTTAATTTTTTTTTAATTATGTACGGACTAAAGGATTTCTAAGAAGGGCAACTCATGTTAAAGTTCTTGGGGCTACTGTGAAAAAGAATAAAACAGAGAAATTTTAATATAGGGAATTGGTAACACAGATTATGAAAGCTGAGAAGCCAAATGGAGGGTAGCAAAGCAATACAGATTAGTCATAGCAGGAAGCCTCTATCATCTCTTGTGCTGGGGAACCACAAGGATTAGGTAAAGCCAAGGCCAGCTGGTGGAATCTGGGATTGTGATGGAGATACCTGATGGGGATCTGAAACATGGGGGAAGATGCAGTCACTGCCAGACAATGCTCCTTAAAGGAAAGAGAAGGGAAAGTGCCCTTGTTTATACTTCCTTCCATATTCCAATTTCCAATCAGTGTTTTCCATTAGCCAAAGTCAGTTGGCAAAGACAATTGAGTAATATCATTTACAGAAGAATATAGCATGAAACTGATAGGAAACAGGTAATGCCCAGCACATCATTATCACCAGGATGTTTTCCCTGTATTACTCCATACTCCCTCTTAACCAATCAGATCTTGACCTTCTCCCCTCTTTTCATCTAGCCTAAATCTTTCTACTGTACCCTCTGGAATTTTGATCAGCCAAATCTGCTCGACTTCTTCAAACATTCCATCAATCTCCTGCTATAACTACAATCTAGATGGTCCCTTAGCACACCAGTTTTCCTATAGGTGGCTTTTTTTTAATAGGACATACATTAGGAATGTGAGATGGGTATCCTTCTTGCTCTCCATTTTCCCCTATGAGCCATTGTTTTCAATCCTTGTGTAAAAATCCCTGCTTGTGCCATGAATAATATTGCCCTTCCTCCAACTCACTTCTATCACCTGCCAGTATCCCAGTAATTCCCCCTCTGCCTATATTCATTAAAGATTGGCATTTGCCTCATTCCATAAGTTGGGTTGCTTTTGGCAGCATATAACAGAAAATGCCAAGTCAACTGATGTAAACAATAAGGAACATGTACTTTCTCACCCACAAGAACTCTAGTGAAGGGATGGTTCCAGGCTGCTTAATTCAGTGACTCTGTAATATCCTGTAGGATCCAGATATGTCTCTCTTTTTCCCTAGCCATGAGACCATCCTCAGCATGTTCTCTTAGTCCAGTTCCCTTTGTGGTTGCAAAACATACATGTAAACCTTACCTGTGCATTTTCTTACCCATAGGCAAGGACTAGTAAAAGTCAAAATTATAACAGGAAGCTTATCTAATGAGCGTGGAATAAAAGTGAAGGAAACTAGTTATATGATTTAAATATAAAAATATTTGGCCAAGAAACCTGGATATCTACCTCTCCACAATAAGTACGCTGGTTATCAGGGTTAGATCTTTAGGCTAAGATACTATATACTTTGGAAAGTGTCTAGAGGGAGCTGCTGATGTTTGTCTCTGTGGCTTTTCCTACATAGCATGCATAGGTGACCAGCTGCCCTGTTTGACACATTATTTCTTTAGATATGCCAATGACTTCCATCAGGTTACAGTCAAGCCTTGCTGACAAGGGAGCCATTCTGTCTTATTAAGATGTCACTGCATATCTCTTAATATTCATCTTATGTTAATTCAACAGTTTAACTCTCAAGGGTAATTTTAGTACTTTCATTTCTAAGTCCTATAAGTATACTTTGCTTGAGTGGTAGACAGTAGAGCATAGTCTGATTCTAGAATAATCCTGCTCTACTATGTACCATCTCTGAGCCAGTTTTATCATTTGCAAAATGAGGATTACAATGGTATGTACTTCATAAGGTTGTTGCAAAAACTAAATAAATACTGCAAAAACTTCTAGTGAAGCACCTGGCACATAGAATGCCCTCAATAAATGTTGTCTGTTATCATTATTATCACAGTATATTTTCTTCATTTTTTTGTTTTAATATCAGGGAAAAGGCAGCTTTCAAAAGCCCTAGAACAAGATAGCAGGAAATAATAGAGAAACTGCAAGTAATTCAGTATGGTTATAGCATAGATATCAAGGGGCTGAGCCTCTATCCAAATATGAAGCTGAAAAGATAGGCACGAACCTGGTCATGCTAAGGAATTTTGACTTTATTTTGTATGTCAAAGGGGGAAGGGCACTTAAGAATTGTAATCAGAAGATACGAGGATCAGATTTGTATGTTCAAAAATCATTCTGACCGTAATGCACAGCATGGATTTACAAGAGCAATTGGAGGCATGGAGCCATTGTGGAGTCTATTACAATAGCCTACATCAGAGATAATCAGGCTCTGAGTTAAAAGAGAGGGCAAGAGAGAGTTTGGACTCCAGTAATAGCAGAGTAGGTTGTATCAGTTAGCCTTCCCACAGATAACAATAATAAACTCTAGACTAATCTTTTTTTTTTAACCTACTATTTGAAAAATGACCAACTACTTGAATGCATTGGAGATTGAATGAGCAAAACCAGGCAGAAACTGGAAGAGATTTGACTCTTAAAAAGAAGAGAATCTCACAGGTTGAGATCCAAAATTATATGTCTTATCCCCTGAGAACCATCCTCAGTTCTTGTGTCACAGAATGCCTTGAATTCAAGCAGAAAGTTATATCATTTTTCTTGAAGTATCAGAAAACAGAGTTGTTACTTGCCAGAGCAGCTGAGAACTGCAAAGAGAAGTCTGGTAAAAAGGGAACTATGGAGGGAGCTACTAAAATCCTTGATTAACCCTGAACTTAACATGTTTGGGGGTACTCCAAGGACCTGACAAAAAACAATAGCTAGAAGGCTAAAAATCCTTAACAGAGATTTTAGCTGCTGCCCACTGCAGGGAAGAAAGGGTTTACAGTTTGAGTACTGCCAAGTAAAAGGGGTAAAAATCCCAAAGTTTCCATTGAAATCCCAGAAGACATTTGACTTGGAAGTGGAGACTATTTCCAAAGATAAGGGACTTAACCCTAAGACTAAGGGCAAAATTGAAACAGATACACCCTAAAAAAGTATAAAAACATGCCCCCACAAATTCAATATTATCAACCAGTGATTTATTTGTCCACTAGAACAAAAATCACTCTTTAGAAGATAAAATAAAATCTACAGCCTCTACACTGTATAATCAATAAGGTCAAAGATAAAATAAAAAAAAATTAGTCAACATGTGAAGAAAAGAAAATGTGACCCAATGTCAAGAGAAACAGAAGTCAATATAAACTAACCTGAGATAAGTCATATTTTGGAATTGGTAAAGAAGGACTTTAAAGGTTTTTTATAAACAGGAAAGGAAAAAGATGGCTGTAATAATTGAATGAAGAGAATCTCAACAAAAAAATAGAAAAGATTAGAAGAAAACAAATGGGATCCCCTTTCTCCATGGCCATATGCACCCCAATGTTCATAGCAGCAATGTTCACAATAACCAAACTGTGGAAGGAGCCGAGATGCCCTTCAACGGATGAATGGATAAAGAAGATGTAGTCCGTATATATAATGGAATATTACTTAGCCATCAGAAAGGATGAATACCCAACATTTGCATCAACATGGATGGAACTGGAGGAGGTTATGCTAAGTGAAATAAGTCAAACAGGGAAAGATAATTATCATATGGTTTCACTTATTTGTGGAACATAAGGAATAGCATGGAGGACATTAGGAGAAGGAAGGGGAAAATGAAGGGGGGGAAAATCAGAGGTGGAGATGAACCATGAGAGACTATGGACTCCAGGAAACAAATTGAGGGTTTTAGAGGGGTGGGGGTGAGGAGATGGGTGAGCCCCTTGATGGGTATTAAGGAGGGCACGTATTGCATGGAACACTGGGTGTTATACGCAAACAGTGAATCATGGAACACTACATCAAAAACTAATGATGTACTGTATGGTGACTAACATAACATAATAACAAAAATTATTTAAAAAAAGAAAACAAATGGGAGAGGGGCCTAAGACGGCATAGACTTTTTTCTCCTGAACAAGATGATATAGACTCAATGATAAGATAAATCCAGGAGGGGCGTCTGGGTGGCTCAGATGGTTAAGCGTCTGCCTTCTGCTCAGGTCAGATCCCATGGGTCCTGGGATCGAGCCCTGCATTGGGCTCCTGACTCAGCGGGGAGCCTGCTTCTTCCTTTCCCTCTGCCTCTCCCCCTGCTCATGTTCTCCCTCTCTCTCTCTGTATCTCTGTGTCTTAAATGAATAAATAAACTCTTAAAAAAAAAAGATAAACCCAGGAAATAATGCAAGGGGCAATCAAAAAAGAATTCTGAAAGATTGAAAAGGACCCCAGGATTGGAGGAAATCTTGACAGGACATTTTATGATTGAACCCAAAAGAAGAAGGCTACCCATGCCTAATGTCTACTGATTCCCTACCTAGCAACAAAAGGAGGCCCAAGTAGATTCACTCTTTCCCCAGATGGAATGGGAATCCTGATGACAACTCCAGATGAAACTGACAGCATCAACAGGGAAGATCAGTTGATAATAAGGGGCCAGAAGAAGTATTCTTCCTCATCAGGCCTGGTACTCCCAGCCCCCACCAAGAGAAACCAGGTAGCTGGGTGGCCTGGGCAAGGGGGATTCCACAAGTGGCGTAGCATTGGAGGTGCTCTTCACCCTTGTAAAAAGGCCTGGGGAAACTCCTTCTGCCTATTCAGCATCACGAACAGAAGCCAGTGGAAGCTCCAGCAGCACCAACTAAAACCAGCAGATAAAAACAGCATCACACAAGAATATGCAATGGAAGAGACAGTCTTTTCAACAAATGGTATTGGGAAAACTAGACAGCTACATGCAAAAGAATGAAACTGGACCCCTTTCTTACACCATACACAAAAATAAATTCAAAATGGATTAAAGACCTAAATGTGGGACCTGAAACCATAAAAATCCTAGGAGAGAGCACAGACAGTAATTTTTCTGACATCGGCTGTAGTAACATTTTTCTAGATGTGTCTCCTAAAGCAAGGGAAACAAAAACAAAAACAAACTACTGGAACTTCATCAAAATAAAAAGGTTCTTTGCATCAAAGGAAACCATCAACAAAACAAAGCAATCTACTGAATGGGAGAAGATATTTGCAAATGATATATCTGATAAGGGGTTAATATCTAAAATATATAATGAACAATCTTGCCCTGTTGGAGAAAATTGAAGATGGCCATTACCTCAGTTTTAGTTCTCTCAGATGCAGACTCTGAGACAGGAATTCGAGTGCAGTTAATTTATTGGGAGATATAGGGAATACCAGTAGGTCAGTGGGAAAATTGGTAAGATAAGCAAAGGTGCTATGATAAGGATCTGAGAGTGCTAGTCATATAAAAAAGTATTGTTACATTGCATTATATTTAAGAACCTCTGTTTATTAAAAGATATCATTAAGAAGTGTTACATATATCCAACAAAAGATTTTGTATCTATCTATCCATCATTTATCTATCATCTATCTATCTATCTATCTATCTATCTATCTATCTATCTATCTATCTATCTCTCTATCTATCTATCTATCATCTATCTATCATCTATTATCTATCTATCTATCTATCTATCTATCTATCTATCTATCTATCTATCATCTTTCACATCAATAAGTAAAAGGAAAGTAACCTAAAAGAAAAATGAAAATATCCGAATGGCCAGTAAACATATGAAAATGTGCTTAACTTTATTAGTCATCAGGGAAATGTGAGTTAAAACCACAATGTGATACTTATTCATACCTACTAGAATGGCAAAAATGCAAAAGAATAATAAAATTAAGTGCTAACAATTCTAAAATTAAGTAGGGCAATTATAACTCTTATACACTGCTAGTGAGAGCATAAATTTGTACAAAGTGTACAACACTTTGGAAAACTGGCCAGATATATTAAAGTTCAATATATGCATATCTTATCACTTAACATTTCCACTTCTAGGTATGTGCCCAATAGAAATTACATATATATGTCCATCGATAGACATGAATAAGACAAAAGACAATGTTTACAACAGGACTATTTGCAGTAGCTCCAAACTGAAAACAGCCCAAATGTCCATCAATAGTTGAATTGATAAGTTGTATATCCACACTATGGGATACTATACAGCAATGGAGAATGAATGGATTATTGTTGCACACTACAACATGGATGGATGATTCTCACAAATGCAATATTGGATGAAAGAGGCCAGACATGAAAGAATACATGCTATATGATTCCATTCTATAAAGTTCTAAAACAGATAAAATTAATCTATGATGTTAGAAGTTAGGACAGCATCACCTTTGGAAGATAGTAATCAGGAGTAGGATATAAGGTGGGAGAAGTTCTGGAGTAACATTCTGTTTCTTGATCTGGGGGCTGGTTATACAATGTGTGTACTTTTCTGTTTATATTACACTTCAATAAAAATTTACCTTAAAAATTGGATTAGAAAATAGGAAAATAAGTGTGCTCCAGGTTTGTATATGGAAAAAATAAGTCATGAGAGGACATTGGTATTTTAACGTTAAATTATTTGTTGTTTTTAATTTTGTTGATATTTTACCTTAAAATTGGTTATGTAATTGCTTAAAATTTAGATGATACTAAAAGTAAATCCAAAGACAAAACTGCATAGGGCCTTTTTTTTTTTTTTAAGGATAATGTGATGTTTGGTGGTGTACCTCTCCTTCAGCCAAAAAGGATCCAAAATAAACAAACCCCAAATTCTTCAATCTCTACTTGGCTAATAATTCATAGTTGCCTCCAGGGTATTCATAAAGCAGCATCAGCCCAGGACTCTTCTTTTAAGCTTGGCTCCTGTTTTGACTCTTGGGAATTTCATTTGGTTCCTTTTGAGCTCAGCCATGTATTTAAAAGAATATTTGTTATCTTTTATACAGTATTTCTAGGTGTTTTATAGGAGGAAGTTATTGTCAGTATATCTCATATACAATGTTGCCAGGAATGGAAGATGTATTCTCATTTCTATATTCTGATAACTCCCAAATTTTTCTCTCCTGACCTCATATATAAGAGAGACCTCATATATCCTGTTTCACATTTTCACTTGGATGTCTAATAGGCATCTCAAACATAATATGTATGTTCAAAATAGAACTTCTGGTTTTCCCTTCAAACCAGTTTCTCCCAGTCTTCCCAATCTCAATGAGTTGTAGTACTATACACATATACACTAAAGCCAGAAATGTGGGTGCAATCCTAATCGCCTCCTTTTCCTTACATCAGCACATTCTCTCAAATCTACTCCAAATTATATACGGAATTCTTTCATTGCTTTTCATCTCTACTGTAACCCAATTCTAAGACCCCACTATCTCCTGCCCATGCTATTTCCATAGCCTCCTTTCTTGTCTACCTGCTTCTGCTCTTGACTCTTTCTGCACACAGAATGGATTGTACCAATCCCCAGCTTAAAACCTGCCCATACTGCTAGGATGAAACCCTAACTCTTTCTCACATCCTACAATGCCTAGACACTGATCCAAAACTTGAGGACTGGTTAAGTGGATGGCACATGGCCCTAATGTAAATGGGGATCTGCTACTCAGTTCCAACAGATTGTCCCTTTGCCAAATGAGGACTCACTGTTATCAGATCTTTACATTTTTTTCCCCAGGAGAACTGGAAATCTAGGTTTAGATGTGAGATCTTCTGATTTTTAATTATTGGCAAATAAAAACAAAATCAAAATAAACACAAACAAGAAAAAACATTATTCAGGCCAAATCACACTCCTCTGCCAGCTTGTAGTTTGCAACTAGACTTGGTCCTAGGTGATTAGGCCCCTGGTTGACTCTCCAGCTGGTCCTTTTTCTGACTCTGCCCCCAGGCTTACTAGGTATAGCTGACACTGTCAATGCTTTCTCATATCCCTCAGATCTGTCATTTCAGGGCACTTTTACTTTCTATTGACCAATGTCTGTATCTTTATGTCTGGCTGCTTTTTCTGGAGGCTTGGAAGGTCATCTGCTCATGGAGAACAGCGATCAACCAGTGATTTTGGGAATTGGAGCATAAGTACTTCAACTCTCTTACTCCTTGAGTGAGGTAATTTTGACACATGTTTTGTCCATTTCCAAGCATTTCCCTGAGGTATTAGGACTGTTACCCACTGTGTAGCTGGCTTATTAACATACCCTTTACCAGCTGCCTTTCTTTCCCTGTGTCATTTTCCCGCTGACCTACTGGTATTCCCCACATCTCCCAATAAACTACCTGCACTCAAATTCTTTTCTCGGGGTCTGCATCTGGGAGAACTAAAACTGGGATAATGGCCATCTTCCATTTTCTCCAACAGGTCAAGCTTGTTCCTGCTGCAAGTCCTGCCTTCAATGTTTCCTCTGCTTGCATGCTCTCCCCTCAGATGTTTGCATAGTTTATCCTCCTTTTTGATCTTATTTCAGTTCAAAAGTCACCTCTGTAGATAGGCCATCCAAGACCACCCAAACTATAATAGTTCCTCTCTTTCACTATCAGTTTTATTTTTTCTGTGAACTTTTCACTATCTGAAATCATCTTGTTAATTTACTTGTTCGTGTGTTTATTGTTTATTTACCCTCAATACTAGCTCCATGAGAACAGAAATCTTGTCTGACTTGTTCACTGCCCTATCATGAGTGCAGGGCACTAAATAAATGAGCAAATGGTGAATTTCCACAATTTTTGAATTTCCCTTAGTACTTCTTCCCCTGATTCTCTGTTCTTAACCTGACCCTTAGGATGACATAAACTTGTAGCAGGTGGGCAAAGGGCCATCTTCCTACTGGTGGGTAACCTGAATCCTATCAGATTTATGTCTTTAGAAGTGCCCATGAGTATATTTCAGTTGTGAATCCCTTTCTTCTAAGTCTTAGTTATATCTTTGATTTATTTTTACTTCTTTGTATTAAAAATCCCAATTTGTTTTGTTTTCTGCTCTCACTTTTCACACTGGCACATTGACAGTTGAAGCCGGAAGCACCATACCCAATTTCCTTCCCAGTCATTTTCTTCTACAAATCACTAGGTGTCTCTCACTATTATTTTTCTGTCGCTGAAATGCCTGCTGTTGTCTATAGTATCTGGCTTTATGGTCTGATATAGGCATGTTTTGCACCCCACCCCCATTTCCAGTTAAAGTCATCTTGATCAGATCGGCAAGTCTCCAGGCAACCACATTCTTCCCCAGTGAGATGCACTCGATCCTTAGCCAAAAGCCTATCATTTCAGTATCTTAAGCCATCATCCAAGAAACAAAAAACAAAAAATCCGCAAATCTGTACAGCTCCAACCCTTCCCTGCATCTCCAGTTGTGCTGGCTTCAGCCACCCCCACACCTGGCCTCAAGGGACCTCCGACCTCCCAAGCTAGCCCTGCAGCAGCTGAGATGTAGACAAATCCTATTTCCTTCAGTTCAGATGAGACAATATTGGAATTTCTCAAAAGGAAATTTGCTAGGAAACCAACTGAAAAACAAACTGGAGAGAGGGAGGGAGAGAGGGAGAAAAAATACAAAAGCTTAGGAAAAGATACATTACAGAGTCCCGATTTCTTATCCTGAGATAACTATACTCTGACTACAGATTAGCTTGGCTGGCACAGCTAACAGGGCACACAGGATATGAGAATATAATCCTTCAACCTTTTCACAAAGGGGTGATGGAGATGGGGCAGGGGAGAAACTTGCAGGAAAGCAGAAAGAGTTTTTGTCTGTCTAGACTGTTTCATTCCATGAAAATGGTATCCGAGGACGTGTGTGGGTTACTCCGTCAGTTTTGGGAGGCGCTGGAAACCCCATTTACCAGCCCTCTTGCCCTAGAAGCTGCCTACAAACTTGCTCAACTTGTTTATTGGTTTGATAGTTTTTTAGCGGATTCTTTAGGATTTTCTATATACAAGATCATGTCATCTGCAAATAGAGGTAGTTTTACTTCTTTTTTTTTTTTTCCAATTTGCATGTCTTTTATTCAGTTTTCTTTCCTTATTCCCCTAGAACTTATAGTACAAGGTTGAAAAGAACTGGCAAGGGTGGATATTTGTGTCTTGTTCTTGGCTTTAGCAGGAAGCTTTCAGTCTTCCACCATTAAGTATGATGTTACCTGTTGGTTTCAGGTAGATGCAATCTCACTAACTCTTAGTGACCCATGCTTTATTGTAAAGCTCTGCTATACTTTCTGCATTTTCTTTCTTTGTTTTATTTTTAGCCTCCTTTACTTTTTGTACATTTTCTTTCAAGAAATCTATCTCTACAATGGTAGAGAAATGAAGAGGAGAAAGGCTTGATTTTCTTACATTCATCTGTTCAGCAAGCATTTATTAATTGCTTACTATGTACCAGTACTGTCCTAGGTTCTTGGGAATACAACACTGAATAAAATAAACTCCCATTTTAGTGATGAACTTAGGCAGTAAGTAAATAGTTGATATAATTACAAAGATAGATAAGTTCTGAGAAAGAAGAAAGTTGGGTACTGTGGTATGAAGGGCCCTGGAGGCTACTTTATAGTGAGAGGTCAGGGAAGCTTCTCTGGAAAGGTAACATTTTGGCTAAGATCTGAATACTAATAAGAAGCAATTCATTGAAAGAGCTTAGAGAAGAGCATTCCAGCAAAAGAAACAAGTGCAAAGGCCTTGAGGCAGGAATAAACCTGATGAATGTGGGGGAAGGACAACTAGGAAGGCAGCCCAATGTGGCTGGAGCTGAGAGAGGAAGGGGGACAGTTGGAAGTGAAGAGGACAAAGAAATAACCAGGCAAGGACACTGGAATTTACTGAGTATGATGGGGAGATACTGGAGAGTGTTAAACAGGGGACACTGTAATTGAATTTAAGTTAGAAAAAACAAAAACAAAAACAAAACACCTCTGGCTGATGTAGCTGTACATACCCTGGATGTCAGGCTTTGTAAAGCTTAGGGTTCCTTCCAGTTGGCTCAGAAAGTCTGGGTAGTTAAAAAGCCCCTGTTACTTCTGGAGCCTCCCCTCACATAGCAGCCAGAGGTATTCTTCCAAAATGTAAGTCAGATCATGTCCTTTCTTTAAAACTCTCCCATTGCTCTCTATTTTTCTGAAAGTAAATACCCTTTCAATGGCCTTCAAGGCTCTATAATATCTGCCCCACACCATGCCTCTCTGCCCTCCTCACGTATCACTCTCAACTTCACTTACTTTCCTCCAGCCATGCCTCAGCTTCCTTGGCTATTCCTCAAACAAGCCAAACATGCTCCCACCACAGGGCCTTTGTACTGGTTGCTCCCTTTGTCTGGAATGCTTCCCTCCAGATATCTGTTCAAATACTGCTTTGTCAGGGAGGCCTTCCTTGACTGACACTGTTTCTTTTCTGACTTCATCTACCACTCTCACTTGTTTGCTTGCTCTACTCCAGCCACAGGGACCTGCCTGAGGGCCTTTGCAACCCCCTCCTTTGCTCTAGGCATAATGGCCTTCATTTAGTTACAATACCAGTAAGACAGAAACTAGGGGTGGGGTAAAAGGAAAAGTGTGAAGAAAGTGGCAAGATGAGCTTGGAGTGATTTTCAGAATCAACTAGTATAGGATGGTTACAGAAGCTTTTCTGGTTTCAACTGTCTACTGAGAATTTTTTATTTTTATGATGATAAAAGCAGTAGCTATTCATAATAATAACTTTAGAAAAGAAAAAAATGTCTGGCAGTTTTTTAAAAAGTTAAATATAGAGTTACCATATAACTTAACAATTCCACTACTAGGTATCTACCTAAGAGAAATAAAAACATATGTTCAGACAAAGACTTATACATTAATATTTATAATACCATTATTCATAATAACCAAATAGTATAGACAACCCAAATGTCCATCAACAGATGAATGGATAAACAAAAGTGGTATATGTTTAAAGTGAAATATTACTTGGCCATAAAAAGGGATTAAAGTACTGATACATGGTACAACATGCATGAAACTTGAAAACATTATGCTAAGTGAAAGAAACAAATCACAAAGGCCACATATTGTAGGACTGCATTTATATGAATTGTCCAGAAAAGGAAAATCCATAGAGATAAGACAGAAAGTTGATTAGTGGTGTCATGGGGAATGATTACTAATGAGTATGGAGTTTCTTTTGGAAGGAATGAAAATATTTTATTTTATTTTTATTTATTTATTTATTTTTTAAAGATTTTATTTATTTATTTGAGAGAGAGAGTGAGAAAGAGAAAGAGCACAAGAGGGGGGAGCAGGAGAGGGAGAAGCAGACTCCCTGCTGAGCAGGTAGCCCGATGCGGGACTCGATCCCGGGACTCCAGGATCATGACCTGAGCCGAAGGCAGTCACTTAACCAACTGAGCCACCCAGGCGCCCAGGAATGAAAATATTTTAAAATTGATTGCTGTGATGGTTGCACAACTTTGTTAATATACTAAAAACCACTGAATTGTACACTTTAAGCTGGTGAATTTTTATGGTATGTGAGTTATATAGCAATAAGGCCATCACTTAAAATAAATATTTAAAGATTTCAATATCAAATTCCCTCAGGAGTCATACTCTCTGGTATATTTTGAGGGGGGAAAGGAGGTTTGTCTCATGTCTACCACTGAGTACTGCTTTTCTGTTCCACATGTTTATCCTTGCTATTTCCCTTTGCTTCACCTTGTCACCACCTGTACATCTTGAACTATAGTTCCCTCTGAGTTAATGTTGATACCTCTGCAGAGGGCTCACTGAGTGGGAGAACAGGGCAAAGGACACCCCCTTGGAAGCCCTATCCCTTTATTCAATGCAGTTCACCACAAAAGGCTGAATGTGCATATTGGACTTTACTGAAGATTTGGAATGATGGAGAGAAGTTACATTTTCCCCAAGAGGAAAGGCCAGGGCAGAGCTGCTCACCTTGTGCTCACAGTGCTGATGATCCCTGGACTCAAGCTAATGCCCTTGGGCTTCCAACAACAGGCTTTGTCTCTATTGCTGTAGACTTCCGTGGACCTTCTGGGTAAGTGGCATTTATCACGGATCTACTAACCTCCTAAGGGGGTACAGTTGAGATGCAGAGAGGTACAGTAGTCCTCTCTTATCCATGGTTTCACTTCTGCAGTTTCAATTACCTGCAGTCAACAGTGGTTTGGAAGCAGATGATCCTTCTCACGTATGGTCAGAAGGCCACAAGTAGCTTAATGCTACTAGTTACAATGCCTACGTCATTCACCTCATTTCATTTCATTACATAGTCATTTTATCATTCACATCATCACAAGAAGAGTGAGTACAGTACAATATAATATTTTGAGAGAGAGACCACATTGATATAAGTTTTATAACAATATATTATTATAATTGTTATATTTTATTATTAGTTATTGTTGTTAATCTCTTACTATGCCTAATTTATAAATTAAACTTTATCATAGGTATGTATGTACAGGGAAAAAAACGTAGTTCAGTACTATTTCACGGTTTCAGGCATCCATTTGGGGTCTTGGAATGTATCTCTTGTGGATAAGGGGGGATTACTGTAATAGAAAGACAATTTGTTCCTTACACATAGGTAGCCCCCTCAGAAAAGATTCCATGATATTTCTAGCCACATTACATCCATGTCTTGACAGAACATGCCAACACCACTCTTTTCTGCCTTTACTATGGGTAAAGGTCAGTAAGCCATTATTCCATCACATTCTACTGACCTGTCTACATATATGAATAATCTTACCCTGAGGCTATGCTTCCAAGAAGGAGTCTTATCTGAGACAAACTAGCCTAGACCACTGATCCAGCCATACTCTTGGACATGCTAGAATTAAGAGCCTGCTGGTCACTTGACTTTATCTCTTGGTCACACTGATATAGAGACTAGTACAGAATACATCTGAGACAGTGCATGAGGATATAAGTTGGAGAGAGAGATATTCTTAGTTGATAGTTGCTTAGTGAGCAGGCCACAAGAGGACACTGCTGCATGGCCTGAACCCATATCTGGAAAACATTTTAGCTGCTAGTGATAGGAAAATGGGGTAAGTTTGAGTATAACCTTAATTTTAGCTGAGCCTTACATTGAGTCAGGAGATGTCCTGGTTGTCAAAGAAACTGTAGAGAGGGTAGTGGTACCCAGTTAAAAAAAATGTATGCTTGGTCTTTGGGATTATTGGGGAATTGGGTCTAGTAGGCCCAGCTACTGACCTGGCCCAGGCCTGCCCTAGTCCTGGCAGAATTTATTTAAAAAAATCCCAATCTTTCTCATGCCAAAGTGCACATAGAAAATGATAACATTTGTCTAGTGCAGTGGGTTAAATGGAGACTACTCGTAGTCAGAGTTGGCCGCTCCATACTCCACGTGCCTCAGGCTCTGCCCAGCCACCTAAGGCTGATGGGATTAATATCTGTGTTGCAGCTCACAGGTTGGGAAGCTCTGCTTTATTGAAGGACATTTGCTTCTGATGGCACCTATACCCTTGAAGCTCAGAGATAAGTAATATAAACCATCACTCCCTGACCATGTGCCTGTTTGACCTTAGGCATAACTATCTTGAGACCTAAAAACATTATTTCCTAGAGCAATTGAGACCCTGAACTTCATCTCTAAGTGCTGCCAACATTACCTTAGGACCAGGTTTGTGACCAGATAACCCACTTTGCCAAGTAAATTGTCACCTACTTGGGAGATGTTTTCAGGACAGGAAATGGAAATTCTAGTCCTTATCAGAACTTCAGATGATTTTCTGGTCTTTTTTTTAATAAAGTTTTTATTTATTTATTTTTAGAGAAAGAGAGAGAGAACGAGAAAATGGGGGGAGGGGTACAGGGAGAGGGAGAGCGAGAATCTCAAGCAGACTCTGTGCTGAGAATGGAGCCCAGTGTGGGGCTCGATCCCTCAACTCTCAAATCATGACCTGAGCTGAAATCAAGCATCAGATGCTCAAACGACTGAGACACCCAGGGACCCCTGATTTTTGGGTGTTATAGTCAGAATGCCCATCTTTGAAAAGTGAATGTGCTTATACTCTGATTTTGGAGTCCAGACACAAGTATCCATATATAAAATCTATGGCAGAGGTTTATTAAATCTTCAAATTCCTCCATGGGCTTTGGCTTTTTTTCTTTTTTTTTTTTTTTGGTGAAAAATTAAAAGAGAATATTTCTGGTTATGGCAAGTCTCCTGTGGTTAAAGGCAATGGTGTTATAAAAGGAGCCTAGGTCTTTATAAACCTGAACCTGCTGAGTACCTATGTATAGAGTTAGAAGGGTTAAAAATGTCATTTCAGAACTGCTGGGGGTAATATAAGGTATTATATTAGTAATATAATTAGTATGAATTAACCTTTATTGTTCTGTCACCTAAACAATGAGATCTTTTATTCTTGTTGGATCTAGGGCCCTAAATTTATATTAATTTTCTCCCTAAACCTGTTTTCCCTTTTAGTTGTTGGTCTGAGTTATATTGAGATACTACAGCAGCACCACCTGCAGGTCATACTGAAGTAATGCATATTGAAGGCTTGGAATTTGAATTTTAGATTTCTGAGAGATATACAGTAGCAATTTTTAAATCTTGCTGTGCATCAGTATGGCTGAGAAGCAAAAAACAGCCAAAAAAGTAAATACAAAGACAAACAAAGATAATCCTCGGGCCTAACTTAGACCTCCTAAATCAGAAATTCTGGGGATGGAGGCCAGGATTAATTATTTCAAAATAGTTCTGATGCCACTGGGTTTTGGGAACCATTGGTTTAGTTAACAGTGGACAAAGTGCCTACAGTACTTGAATAGCAAACCCCCAAGTGATCAAAAACATATGACAAATTTGGGGCATACAGGCTATCACTGCAAGTTTGTAACCTTTGTCTCAAGCCCAATCATGCCTCTCACCATTATTTGTACAAGGCAATGAGGCATCATTGGACTATGGGTGTGGCTGAGAATTTTTTCTTTTAAAAATTTTATATTTTAAATTAACACATAGGATTTCTAGTTTCCAGTCCAGTATATAAGGAGCTTAGAAGTCACCACACTGAAAAATCAACAACTGTTCTTTGAACTGTCAGAGAAGTGAGATTACTGGGAAGACTGCTACCTCCACAATTGGACAGACAGACAGACAGGTAGAAACAGAGAATCACAACCTACCAGAACAGAAGCTAATAAGCAGAGATCTCTGGGGAGCCAGTGCTATGAACTGTAACTGATGAATTACTGGAGACTTAGAGTGACAAGTCTGAGAGTTAAAAGCCCCAGGGGGACCAAGAATGACCCCTATGCTTTTGAGAATTTCAGTTCTAGGAGTTCTAAGAATTCTCACAGTAAATATCAGGGGAAATTCCCTTACCCTTCCAGCAAGAGGAGAGGAAAAGGAACCATCTTGAAATATACCAGAGCACTCTGTTCTTCACAAGGTATGCCTTCAGGACAAATTACTTAACCAGAGCCTAACCTGCTGGGATATTAGCAGAATCTAAATTACCAGGAGAAAAGAAATATCCAACTCCAGCCAGCACTCATCTTCCATGTGGGAGAAGGGAAATACCAAACTCCAGTCCCCTCTAGTCCTCTTGTCCCACCTAAGTGGGAGGGGGTTACTGAGAAACACTGGTGAAGTTCACAGTTTAGAAGTGTAGGTTGAACAAAAGATTGAGACCTAATCATAGGACTCTAGAACACTTCCCCGCCACACACATTTTACCACTATTTTACTGAAGGCCTATTTACCACAGTTCCTTTTATCCAGTACATCATGTCCACCTTTCAACAAAAAAATTACAGGACATACTATTTTGAGGTATTTTTCCTCTAGATCTACTTTGTTGAGAATTTTTATCATGAATGGCTATTGTAATTTGTCAAATGCTTTTTCTGCATCTATTGAGAGGATATTATGGTTTTTATCCTTTCTCTTGTTAATATGATGAGTCATGTTGATTGATTTGTAAATATCGAATAAACCTTGCATCACTGGACTAAATCCAACTTTATCATGGTAAATCGTTTTTCTTTTAATGTATTGTTGGATTCGGTTTGCTAATATTTTGTTGAGAATTTTTGCATCTATATTTATCAGAGATATTGGCTTGTAGTTTTCTTTTTTTTGTAGTGTCTTTATCTGGTTTTGGTATCGGGGTAATGCTGGCCTCATAGAATGAATTTGGAAGGTTTCCTTCACATGACACCTGTCAGAATGGCTAAAATTAAAAACACAAGAAATAACAAGTGATGATGTGGGGAAAACGGAACTGTCATGCATTGTTGGTAGGAATGTAAGTTGGTGCATCCACTGTGGAAAACAGTACGGAGTTTCCTCAAAAAATTAAAAATAGAATTACCATATAATCCAGTAATTCCACTATTGGGTATTTACCCAAACAAAATGAAAACATTAATAAAAAGATATATGCACTGCTATGTTTATTGCAGCATTATTTACAATAGTCAAGATATGAAAGCAACCCAAGTGTCTATCAATAGATGAATGGATAAAGAAAATATGATATATAGAGAGGGGAGCTAAGATGGTGGCATAGTATGAGGACCCTAACCTTGCCTTGTCCCTTGAACACAGCTAGATAAATATCAAATCATTCTGAATACCCAAGAAATCAACCTTAGGGCTGATAGAACAAACTGCACAGCTAGAGGGAGAGAAGAGGTCACATTGAGGAAGGTAGGAAGTGTGGAAATGTGGTTTGGGGGAGCAACAAATTGTGGGTGCTGCAGAAGGAAAGGAGCCCTGTATGGAGAAAAGCAAGTGAGAATGGAGTGCACAGTGATATACATAAGGAGAGCACTTCCCCAAAGCCATTGGCTGGGAAAACGAGAGGGTTGAATTTTGAGTTTTTGCAACTAGCCAGGTTCAAAGACTGGAGTTTTGGAGATCTGTGGGTTTGACTGGGATAGAGACCTGAGGGCACTGCCCTACTCCTGGAGAGAAGACAGGCAAGCAACCCTGTGGCAGACGGCATAAACTGAGGATCGCCTAAGGTGCAGGGGGGTCTCCCTCTTCTTGGAGGGTATCTGTGGGAAGTGGCAATACCTCTCTGGGGACAAAGGAGCCTGTAGGCACCATTTCCCTCCCCTGCTCCTCAGCATAGGCACAGAGACACTTTTTGAGGCTGGACACTGGCTGTTTAGCCTGCTTTGCTCCAAATCCCACGTCCTTGTGCTCTGGCATGACTGCCCTTCTGGGTCAAAACTGCATTGGTCCTAGCATGGCAAACCCTTCACCCAGAAGGCCAGTGCAGGTCCCTGTCACATCAGGTTACTAAAGTTTGGGGTTTTAAAAGTCAACAGGCTTGTCTGTGATAGAACCCAAAGTGCACTGCTCTGCTCTAGGCAGGCAAGCAACCCAGAGACAGATAGTGTGAAAACAGTGATCTGAAAAATGCCTAGGATGCATGATGGGAAATTATTTGTTCTTCTGAGGGAGCTTCCCTGAGAACAGCAAGTATGGACTCCCCTCTCTGGGGACAAAGGTGTTGCTGGTGACATTTCCCTTCTTTGCCTTCAGCATAAACCAACTTTAGTAAACAACACAGCACCAACAGTGGCTGCCTAACCTGCTTACACCAGGTCCTGCATCCCTGTGCACAGCTGTACTGCTTTTCTTGGGCAGGTGTGCCTAAGGACCAATGCAGTAGGCCCCTTACCCAGAAGACCAGCACAAACCCCCACATGCACCATTTCTACTGACCATAGGGTTCTGCAAAGCTTCAATTCTAGTGGAAATAGAATCAGGTCTCATCTAACAAGCAGACCAGAGTATACCTAGTTAAAACTCACCACACTCTGGCCAAGGTTCAAACATTGTCCACTACAGGCAAGGAGAGCCTCTTCAGATGACTGACCTGAGGAATAAAGCAGCCAAAACACAGCAGCAGAGTCCATGCAGCACACACCAGAGACACTTCTTGAAGTGCCAGACACTGGACGTTGTATGACCTTTTCTTCATAAAGCCATTACTCACAGGAGCAGGAAACATAACAGAATTTTCTAACACTCACAAGAACACAGAGACCTAGACAAAATGTCAAGACAGCAGAATTCATCCCAAAAGAAGGAACAAGAAAAGGTCATGGCCAAAGATCTAATTGAAACAGATAAAGTAATATGCCTGATGCAGAATTTAAAGCAACAATTATAAGGATACTTGCTGGGCTTGAGAAAAGCATGGAAGACATCAGGGATATCCTTACTCTTATCTCTTTTATGCAGAGATAAAAGAGCTAAAAAACAATCAGGCAGAAATGAAAAATGCAATATCTGAGATTTGAAACTGACTGGATGTAAATGGCCACAAGGATGGAAGAAACAGAGGAACAAATAAGTAATATAGAAGATAGAATTGTGGAAAGTAATGAAACTGAACAAAAGAAAGAATGATAGATCATGAGAGCAGACTTAGGGAGCTCAGTGACTCCATCAAACGTAATACCATTCATATCACAGAAGTTCCAGAAGAAGAGAGAAAAAATGGGGCAGAAGTTTTATTTGAGGAAATAATAACTGAAAACTTCCTTAAGCTGGGGGAAAGAAATAGACATCCAATTCCAGGAAGCACAGAGAACTCATATCAGAATCAACAAAAGCAGGCCAACACCAAGACATATTGTAGTTAAATTTGCAAAATATAGTGATAAAAAAAAAATCCTAAAAGCAGCAAGACAAACACAATCCCTAACTTACAAAGGAAGACCCATAAGGTTAGCAGCAGACGTCTCCACAGAAACTTGACAATTCAGAGAGATTGGCATGATATATTCAGTGTGCTGAATGGGAATAATCTGCAGCCAAGAATAGTGTATCCAGCAAGGCTATCATTCAGAATAGAAGGAAAGATATAGAGTTTCCCAGACAAACAAAAACTAAAGAAGTTTGTGGACACTAAACCAGTCCTACAAGAAATATTAAAGGGGAATCTCTGAGTGGGAAGGAAAGACCAAAAGTGACAAAGACGAGAAAGAAAGAGAAAATTTCCAGAAACAATGACAAAACAAGGAATAAAATCACACTAAATACGTATCTATCAATAATTACTCTGAATGTAAATAGACTAAATGCTCAATCAAAAGACATAGGGTGTCACAATGGATAAAAATAAAAGACCCACCTATATGCTGCCTAGGAGGGACTGATTTTAGACCTAAAGACAATTACAGATTGAAAGTGAGGGGATGGAGAAATATATATCATGCAAATGGATGTCAAAAAACCTGGAGTAGCAACACTTATAGATTTTATTTATTTATTTATTTATTTATTCATTCATTCATTCATTCATTCATTCATTTTTAAGAAGGCTCCACACCCAGCATGGAGCCCAACATGGGGCTTGAACTCACAACCTTGAGATTAAGACCTGAACTCAGATCAAGAGTCAGGTGCTTAACCAATTGAGCCTCCAAGGTGCCCCCAGACAAACTAGATTTTAAATCAAAGACTGTAGCAAGAGATGAAAAAGGGCAGTATATCAAAATAAGGGGACTATCCAATAAGAAGATCTAATGATTGTAAATATTTATGCCTCCAACATTAGAGCACCCAAATATATAAAACAATAACAAACATAACGGAACTCATTGATAATAATACAATTATAGTAGGGGACTTTAATACCTCACTTACATCAATGGGCAGGTCATCTAAGCAGAAAATCAACAAGGAAACAATGGCTTTGAATGACACACTGGACAGATGTACTTAACAGATATATTCAGAACATTTCATTCTAAAGCAGCAAAATACACATTCTTTTCAAGTGCACATGGGACATTCTCCAGAATAGATCACATACTAGGTCACAAATTAGGCCTCAACAAGTACAAAAAGATTGAGATTATACCATGCATCTTTTCTGATCACAATGCTGTGAAACTTGGAGTCAACCAGAACAAATAGAATTAGGAAGAGCACAAATACATGGAGGCTAAAGCACATGTTAGTAAAGAATGAATGGATCAATCAGGAAATTAAAGAAGAAATTAAAAAATACATGGAAACAAATGAAAATACAATGGTTCCAAACTTTCGGAACACAGAAAAGGTGGTCCTAAGAGGGACATATATAGGAATACAGGCCCACCTTAAGAAGCAAGCAAAATCTCAAATAAAAAACCCAATTTTACACCTTAAGGATCTAGAGAAAGAACAATAAACAAAGCCTAAAGCCAGCAGAAGAAGGGAAATATAAAGATTAGAGCAGAAGTAACATAGAAACTAAAAAACAACAGAAGAGATCAATGAAACCAGGAGGTGGTTCTTTGGGGGAAAAAAATAAAAGCAATAAAATCAATAAACCTCTAGCCAGACTTATCCAAAAGAAAAGAGATAGGGCCCTAATAAATAAAATCACAAATGAGAGAGGAGAAATAACAACCACTATCACAGGAATACAAACAATTATAAGAGACAATTAAGAAAAACTACATGCCAACAAATTGGACAACCTGGAAGACATGGATAAATTCCTAGAAACATATAAACTACCAAAACTGAAAGAGGAAGAAATAGAAAACTTGAATAGACCAATAAGCAGCAAAGAAATTGAATCAGTAATCAAAAAGCTCCCAACAAACAACAGTCCAGGGCCAGATGGCTTCACAGGTGAATTCTACCAAACATTTAAAGAGTTAATACTTATTCTTCTCAAACTCTTCTAAAAAATAGAAAAGAAAGGAAAACTTCCAAACTCATTCTATGAGGCCAGCATTACCCTGATTCCAAAACCAGATCAAGACTCCACTAAAAAAGAGAACTACAGGCCAGTATTCCTGATGAATGTGGAGGCACAAATTCTCAATAAAATACTAACAATACATTAAAAGAATCATTCACCATGATCAAGTGAGATTTATTCCTGGGCTGCAAGGGTGGTTCAATATTCACAAATCAATCAACATGATACACCACATTTATAAAAGAAAGAATAAGAACCATATGATCCTCTCAATAGATGCAGAAAAAGCACTTGACAAAGTACAACATCCATTCATGATAAAAACCCTCAACAAAGTAGGCTTAGAGGGAACATACCTGAACATAATAAAGGCTATATATGAAAAACCCACAGCTAATATCATCATCAATGGGGAAAAACAGAGAGCTTTTCCTCTATGGTCAGGAACAAGACAGGGATGTCCACTCTCACCACTGTTATTTAACATAGAACTGGAAGTCTTAGCCCCAGCAATCAGACAACAAAAGAAATAAGAGGCATCCAAAGAAGTCAAATTTTCACTCTCGCAGATGATATGATACTCTATGTAGAAATCCTGAAAAATTCCACCAAAAAGTTCTAGAACTGATACATGAATTCAGTAAAGTCTCAGGATACAAAATCAATGCACACAAATCTATTGCATTTCTGTACATCAATAATGAAGTAGCAGGAAGAGAAATCAAGGACCAATCCCATTTACCATTGCACCAAAAATCGTAAGATACCTAGGAAGAAACCCAACCAAAGAAGTAAAATATCCATACTCTGAAAACTATAAAACACTGATGAAAGAAATTTAAGAGGACACAAAGAAATGGAAAGACATTCCATATTCGTGGATTGGAAGAACAAATATCATTAAAATGTCTATACTACCCAAAGCAACCTACACATTTAATGCAATCCCTATCAAAATACCAATACCATTTTTCACAGAGCTAGAACAAATAATCGTAAAATTTGTATGGAACCACAAAAGACCCTGAACAGACAAAGCAATCTTGAAAAAGAAAAGCAAAGCTGGAGGCATCACAATTCCAGATGTTAAGTTATATATATAAACCACAATGAGGTACTGCCTTACACTAGTTAGAATGGCAAAAATTAACAAGGCAGGAAACAACAATGTGGAGATGTGGAATGTGGATGTGGAGAAAGGGGAACGCTCTTGCACTGTTGGTGGGAATGCAAGCTAGTACAGCCACTTTGGAAAATAGTATGGAGGTTCCTCAAAAAGTTAAAAATACAACTACCCTACGACCCAACAATTGTACTACTAGGTATTTACCCTAAAGATACAGATGTAGTGAAAAGAAGGGGCACATGCACCCCAATGTTCATAGCAGCAATGTCCACAATAGCCAAACTGTGGAAGAAGCCAAGATGCCCTTCAACAGATGAATGGATAAAGAAGATGTGTGTGTATATATATAAATACACACACACACACACACAATGGAATATTACTTAGCCATCAGAAAAAATGGATACCCACCATTTGCATCAACATGGGTGGAACTGGAGGGGATTATGCTAAGTGAAATAAGTCAAGCAGAGAAATACAATTATATGGTTTCACTCATATGTGGAACATAAAGAAAAGCCTGGAAGACCATAGGGGAAGGGAGGGAAAACTGAAGGGTGGAAATCAGAGATGGAGACAAACCATGAGAGACTATGGACTCTGGGAAACAAACTGAGGGTTTCAGAGGGGAGGGGTGTGGGGGGATGGAGTGGCTGGGAGATAGGTATTAAGGAGGGCATGTGTTGTGATGAGCATTGGGTGTTATATGCAATTATTGAATCATTGAACACTACATCAAAAAACTAATAATGTACTATATGGTGGCTAACTGAACATAATAAAAAAAAGTTATATTACAAAGCTGTAATGATCAAGACAGTATAGTACTGACACAAAAACAGATACATAGATCAATGAAACAGAATAGACAACTCAGAAATGAACCCACAACTATATGGTCAACTAATCTTTGAAAAAGCAGGAAAGAATATCCAGTGGGAAAAAAATAGTCTCTTCACCAAATGGTGTTGGGAAAACTGGACAGCAACATGCAAAAGAATGAAACTGGATCACTTTCTTACACCATACACAAAATAAATTCAAAATGGATTAAAGACCTAAATGTGAGATATGAAAGCGTTTAAATACTAGAGGAGAACATGGGCAGTAACCTCTTTGACATCTGCCATACCAATTTCTTACTAGATATGTCTCCCAAGGCAAGGGAAACCAACGCAAAAATTAAGCTATTGGGACTTCATCAAGATAAAAATCTTCTACAGAGCAAAGGAAACAATCAACAAAACTGAAAGGCAACCTATGGGATGGGAGAAGATATTTGGAAATGACATATCTGATAATGAGTTAGTATTTGAAATATATAAAGAACTTACAAAACTGAACACCCTAAAAATAAATAATCCAGTTAAAAAATGAGAAGACATGAATAGACATTTTTCCAAAGAAGACATAAAGATGGCTAACACACACATGAAAAGTGCTCAACACCACTCATCATCAGGGAAATACAAATCCAAACTACAATGAGATATCACTTCACGCCAGTCAGGATGCCTAAAATAACAACACAGGAAACAATAGGTGTTGGTGAGGATGTGGAGAAAGGGGAACCCTCTTACATTGTTGGTAGGAATCCAAACTGGTGCAGCCACTCTGGAAAACAGCATGGAGGTTCCTCAAAAAGTAAAAATAGAACTACCCAATGATCTGGCATTTGCACTACTAGGTATTTACCCAAAGGATACAAAAATACTGATTTGAAGGGATACATGCACCCCGATGTTTATACCAGCTTATCAACAATAGCCAAATTATGGAAAGAGCCCAAATTCCCATTGACTGATGAATGGATAAAAAGATATATGTATATAATGCAATATTACTCAGTCATAAAAAGAATGAATTCTTGCCATTTGTAACAATGCGGATAGGGCTAGAGAGTATTATGCTAAGTGAAATAAGTCAATTAGAGAAAGACAAATACCATATGATTTCACTCATATGTGGAATTTAAGAAACAAAAGAGATGAACATATGGGGAAAAAAGAGAGGCAAACCAGAAAATAGACTATAGAGAACAAACTGAGGTTTATTGGAGGGGAGGTGGGCAGTGGGATGGGTTAAATGGGTGTTGGGTATTAAGGAGGGCACTTGTTGTGTTGAGCACTAGGTATTGTATGTAAGTGATGAATCACTAAGTTCTACTCCTGAAACCATTATTACACTATATATTAACTAACTATAATTTAAATAAAAATTTGAAAAAAGGGCTTTAATGGAAAAAGTAGATGACTACAAGAATGGACAGATAATGTAAGCAGAGAGATATAAATTCTTTTTTTTAAAAGATTTTATTTATTTGAGAGGGAGAGAGCAAGCGAGAGAGAGCATGAGTGGGAAGAGGGGCAGAGAGAAAGAGAGAAGCAGACTCCCCTGAGCAGGGAACCTGATATGAGACTCAATCCCAGGACCCCGGGATCATGACCTGAGCTGAAGGAAGATGCTTAACTGACTGAGCCATCCAGGCGCCCTAGAGACATATAAATTTTAGGAAAAAATGCTATAGATCAAAAACAGTGTAACAGAAATGAAGAATGCTTTTGATAGGCTCATTAATAGGCTGTACATTGCTGCAGAAAGAAACACTGAGCTTGAGAATATGACAATATAAGCTTCTAAAACTGAAAACAAAGAAAAAAAAAAAGACTGGAAAAAAAACCCAGAATATCCAAGAACTGTGGGACAGCTACTAGAGATGTAATATACTCATAACTAGAATATAAGGAGAAAAAAGAGAGAAAGGAATAGAAGCAATGTTTAAAGCAATAATGACCAAGAATTTCCCCCAAGTTAATGTCAGATACCAAACCACAAATCCAGGAAGCTCAGAGAACACCAAGTAAATATAAGTTAAAAAAAATTACACCTAAGCATATAATATTCAAACTTCAGAAAACCAAAGATAAAGAAAAAAATCTTTTTAAAGAAGCTGGAGGCAAAAAAGCCTTACCTGTAGATGAGCAAAGATAAGAATTACATCTGACTTCTCAGAAACCATGCAAGCAAGAACAGAGCCCATTGACTGATGAATGGGTAAAGCAGATGTGGTTCATATATACAATGGAATATTTTTTTATACAATGAAATATTACTCAGCCATCAGAAAAGATGAATACCTACCATTTACATTGACATGGATAGAACTTGAAGGTATTATGCTAATTGAAATAAGTCAATCAGAGAAAGACAATTATCATAGGGTTTCACTCATATGTGGAATATAAGAAATAGTGCAGAGGATCATAGGGGAAGGGAAGGAAAACTGAATATGAAGAAATCAGAGAGGGAGACAAACCATGAGAGACTCTTGACTCTGGGAAACAAACTGAGGGTTGTGGAAAGGGAGGTGGGTGGGGGAATGGGGTAACTGTGTGATGGGCATTAAGGAGGGCACATGATGTGATGAGCACTGGGTGTTATACACAACTGATGAATCATTGAACACTACATCAAAAACTAATAATGTACTATATACATACCATGAGATACTTGTTATTCAAATCATCTAGTCTATGGTATTTTTGTTACAGCAGCCCGAACAGACTAAGACACTGTGTTGTATGGTAAGTGTATGTTTAACTTTTTAAGAAACTGCCACAATGTTTTACAGAGTAACTGTACCATTTTGCATTCCCTTAAGCAACGTATGTTCCAGTATCTCCACATCCTTGCCAGTACTTAGTATTGTCAGTATACATATTTTTACTTTTAGTCATTCTAATAGGTATATAGTGGTATCTCATCATGTTTTTATTTTGCTTTTCTCTAAAGATGTCAACTATCTTTTTAAAGCTTAATTGCCCTTCATATATCCTCCTTGGTGAAGTCTCTTAAAGATTTTTTGATTGGGTTGTTTTCTTACTGTTGGGTTTTGAGAGTTTGTTATATATTCTAGATATGGTGACTTTGTTGGATATTCAGTTTGCAAATACTTTTTCAAGGCTGTAGCTTGTATTTTCATTCTTTTAATAGTTTCTTTTGCAGAGCAAATTTTTCAATTTTGATGAAATATAATTTGTCAACTTTCTCCTTTATGGATCATAGTTTGGTGTCATATCTAAGAACTCTACCTCCACTGGGTCACAAATATTTTACCCTATGTTTTTTTCTAAGTTTTATAGTTTAAAATTTTGCATTTAAGTTTATTTTCTGTTTTGAATTATGTTGTCTATAAGATATGAGGTTTAGGTTAAAGTTCTTTGTTTTTTTTTTTATTTTACTTCATTTTTTTTTAATTGTACATGGATATACAATTGTTCCAGCACAATTTGTTGAAAAGATCCTTCCTTCATTGAACTGCCTTTGCACCCTTGTCAAAAATCAATCGGCCAAAGCTAGAAGCTTAGGTTATTCATTTTAAATCTTCCCTTTTTCCTAATGTATACATTCAATGCTAAATTTTCCTTCTAAGCACTTTTTCTATATCCCACAAATTTTGGTAAGTTGTATTTTCATATTTTAAAGTTTCTCTTGAAACCACTTTTTTAGAGTTATGTTGTTAAATATTTTGGGATTTTTCCAGCTATCTTTCTGTTATTGATTGCCAGTTTAATTCCTTTATGATTTGAGACCATACTTGGAATAATTTCTATTAGTTTAAATATGTTAAGGTGTGTTTTATAGCCCATAATGTGGTCTACCTGGTGAATGCTGCATGTGAAGTTGAGAAAAATGTGTATTATGCTGTTGTTGTATAAAATATTCCACAGATGTCAGTTAGATCCTGGTTTTGATGGGTCACATATTTTGACACTCTGTTGCTAGGTGAATACAGATTTGAGCTGGCAAAAGAAAGAATTAGTGAGCTTGAACATAAGTTGATTGAGATTATCTACTCTGAGAGGCAGAAAAAGAAAAGAATGAAGAATATGAACAAAGCCTAAGGGACCTGGGGGACACCATCAAATACACCAACATATGCATAATGAGAATCCTTGAAGGAGGGGAGAAGAGAAAGAGGAAAGGGCAAAGAAATAGTTGAATAAATAATAGCTGAAAACTTCCCAAATTTGATGATAAATACTAATCTACATATCCAAGAAAATCAATGACCTCCAAATATAAAAATACAGGGAGATCCACACCTAGGCACATCATAATCACATTGATGAAAGTCAAGGCCAAAGAGAAAAACTTGAAAGCAGAAAGAGAAAAATGACTTATCACATAAAAATGATCCCTGACTTTACATCAGAAACAAAGAAAACCAGAAGACAGTGTGATGGCATATTTAAAGGGTTGAAAGAAAAAGAAAAAAATATATATACAATGGAATATTACTCAGCCATCAAAAAGGATGAAATCTTACCTTTTACATTGACGTGGATGGAACTAGAGAGTATTATGCTGAGCGAAATAACTCAGTCAGAGAAAGACAATTATCATATGGTTTCATTCACATGTGGCATTTAAGAAACAAAACAGGATCAGAGGGAGAGGGAGGGGAAATAAAATAAGATGAAATCAGAGAGAGAGAGACAAACGATAAGAGACTCTTAACTATAGGAAACAAATGGAGGGTTGCTGGAGGGGAGGTGGGGGGGATGAGGTAACTGGGTGATGGACATTAAGGAGAGCACGTGATGTAATGAGCACTGGGTGTTATATGCAACTGATGAATTACTGAACTCTACATCTGAAACTAATGATACACTATATGTTAACTAATTGAATTTAAGTAAAATAAGTTAAAAAAAGAAAAAAGAAAAAGACTGTGGATCAATAATTCTATATTCAGCAGTATTATCTTTCAAAAAATAAAAGATAAATCTATTCCCACATAAGCAAATACTGAGAGAATCTGTTACCAGTAGCTATGCACTACAAGAAATTCCTTCAAACTGAAAAGAAAAGACAGTAGATGGTAACTAGGATCCATACAAAGAAATAAAGAGCAATGGTAAAGGTAATTGCATAGATAAATATAAAGACAGTATAAAATATATGATTTTACTTTTTTCTTTCCCTAATTTAAAAGGTGAATGCATAAAACAATAGTAACAAAATTGTGTCAATGGAATCGTAGTGTATAAAAAGTAATGACAAGGGCGCCTGGGTGGTTCAGTTGTTAAGCGTCTGCTTTTGGCTCAGGTCATGGTCTCAGGGTTCTGGGATCAAGCCCTGTGTCTGACTCCCTACTCAGCAGGGAGTCTGCTTCTCCCTCTCCCTCTGCCCCTCTTCCCTGCTTGTTCTCTCTCTCTCTCATAAATAAATAAAAATTTTTTTAAAAAAAGAAGTAATGACAATAATGGCCAAAAGAGGAGTTAGAAGGGAGATGTATTGGGATATACAGTTTGTTTTTTTAAAAGGTTTATAAACTCAGGGCCTCCATAGAAGCATAAGCCTTTCAGGGGCCTAGGGGAGGTTTTCTTTGGCCCCCATCTTAGACTACCACAGTCTTACTCCTTATACATCATTAAAAGGACCATCTCCAAAAATGTAGCAGGCACAGTTGAGGGACTTGCACAATGGATGCCTTACAAAAAGCCATATCTGATTCAGTGCTATAGAGGACCACCTCTTTAGTCTTTTGAATGGATCTGTTGCCTCCTACAAGCCAAGCCTTGGCTGATGTTTGGTGCCTAATATAGCTTCTTGTTGTATCATACACAATTTATGTTAGGTTTTTCTGGGTGGTCTGTAGCTATGATGGTACTCTATGGTTTCAGGAAGCAGAGAGTGAAGCCTGTAATTAGAAGGCTAGGGCAGGATCTGAGTGAAGAGAGACAAGGAGTTCTTAGATATTGGCTTTATGGTTGGGAGGTAGGTGGAGCCTCCATGGTAGTTGTAATGTCTACACCAGAAGGTACCCTTCTATGATTCTGCTGTTGGACTCAGTATATATTCTGGTTTGTGGGTGGTGGGTGATAAATAACCTAATGTGGACAGAGAGGGCTTTGAAAACTGTCAAACTTCCAAACTTGTGAGACAAAAATGGAAGTTCCTGCTTAACAAGGCAGCAGTGGCTGGGATAGATGAACATTTGGAGCAAGGCAAAATATACCACCATGGTGAGAGCACCTACCACCACCATAAGGCCATATGGCCCTGGAGGGAGATGAGGCTCAGCACAGATCATGAGGTAAGCATCTCCTGTTAGAAAGGGTTGCGATTATCTCAATGGCCAATAACTTCCTGGATTTGTAAACTCCCATGGATACCAATGTCCTGTAAGGTTCAAGACTGATCTTTGGCCACCAGAAGTCTGTGGAGGCACAACTAGGGCTGTATAATGGTTGAGATGTCTGAAATCTTCCCCTGATAGGACGGGCTGTGGTCTTCTGGTGGAGTGGCCCCTTTTAACTCCTATTCTTATAGTCTTTGAAAGATATTCTGGGAAGCCATGGACTTTATCCTGATGGTTTAGACATCTATCGAGTAATGATCCTTTATCTTGTCACATAACTTCTCTTACGTCTTTGAGGCCACAGTATCTCAGGAAGGAGGCACTCACAATGAGATGGTGATCTGCAACTGAAATCTCTAAGGAAGGAGACTAATTGCACTGATGTGGGCTGAGGGAAAGTTGCTTCAGGTTGTGATGTTTAGACCTTGTGATCAGGGATTGTCCAGAGCCCCCTTGAGGTAAGGCTTATAGGCATCTGAAGCAGCTTTTATTCCCATCCTATAGAATTTATCTTGGCTGTAGTCAGCTTTCTAGAAAAACAAGAACAAGGGACAAAGTACCTTATACCAGTGTTCAGGGGCCTCTTGTGATAGGACAGTTCTCTTATCACTACTGGGAAGCCTGTCTCAGTGGTGTGGATCACAGAAACAGCCTGGAAAAACAGACAGAAGGGTTGTGAGCCTTTATAATCTCACCAAGCCCCTAAATATTTCCTGGATGGCTTGGGAAGTTGCTTGACAAGCCCAAGCCCATGAATAGGATTTTCGGCCTTTCAGGCATATGATTTTGGGTGGGCTCAGAGGTGATGCTGCAGGGATGACTTGGGTTTTCCCAGATTAGGGGACTTTGGGGGTAAGGTTTGGAGAATAAATGGTAATATGATCCAGCTTTACCATTGCTCCTTGGTCCAGAAGGGCTGGAAAAGTCAATCCAGAATTTGTTGCTAAGGGCAACATTGATTATTCAAACTGTCCTAAGTGTCTGTAGTGTCTGATTCTTTAGTGAGGACTGAAATGGGCCCCTTTGGAAAGCTAGGCAGTGGTTGGGTAGCTGCTATAGTTTAAGTTCCAAGGTCTAGAGCTGAATGATTATAAAGTTGGTAAACCATGACTTTTAGGTAGACATGGGACACAATTAATTGGAATTCTGGAATTATTCACTAGCTGACTTATTCTCTCTGAGCCTCATTTTTTTCTCAATTACGGAATGGAAAGTCTGACAATACTTACTTTTGGGAGGAGCTATTTTGAGAATCAAATTAAATGAGGCAACACTTAGCACAGTGCCTGGAACATAATAGGTGCTCAGTAATGGAAGATACTGTGGCTGCTGTTATTTTGTGGTGTCCACAGGTGGCAAGAGCCAATAAGTAAATACCAAGGGTCAAAAAAACTCAGGGAGTTGAGTCCAAAGTGGAAGAGTAAGACTGGAAATGAAAGACAAAGTCAGAATAGAAAATTGGGAAAAGTTGAAAGGGAGAAAATAAGAGCTAAAGTGGGAAGGACCACTATTATTGGCTATTGGCCACATGCTCCAGGGGTGATTCAGGCTGGTTTGGAGACACAAGGCCCTCAAAGATAACTGGAAGGCTATTTTCCACTCACCACTTACCTGTAGTCACAAACATCTTATAGGTCCAGCTTTGTGAATAACCTTTTGAGCTGGGCCAAGAAGCTGAGGTTATTCAAAACAGGAAGTGGTTACTTATAGTCACCATGTTGAGGCTGAGTAATTCTGCCAAAGTCATATTTTGCCATTCTTGTCTTTTACCCAAAGATCTGAGGTCTTAGTGAGGAATGGAGCCAGAGAAGCTGAAATCCTAAGGTCTTATCTGTACCCTTAAATTCCTGAACCTCTCATCTCTGAGAGAGAAAATACTTGTCTGTATTAGTCAAGATAGTTTAAGCTATGCTGTAGTGACAATCCCTGAAACTAGTGCTTAAAACAATAAAGGTTTATTTCTTGCTTATGCTGTGTGTCCATTGCAGGTCAGCCTAGGGCTGTACTCATCATAGTCATCAGAGACCCAAGCTGACAGAGCTTCCATCTCAAATCATTTCCATGATTCCTGCATCAAGGGAGAGGAACAGCTGAATTACTCACTGATCCTTAAAATTTCCACCCAGAAGTAACCAAGTCAATTCTACTCAGTTTTCATGGGCCAAAGTAAGTCATATGGCCATGCTTAAATTCAAAGGGGTGAGGGAAGTGCAATTCTACCATGTGCCTGAAGGAGGAAAGCCAGAAATTACTGGTGAACAGCATTTATGACTACTATTGCTGTCTTATTGAAATATGGGCTCTGGTACATTAACATGTGGTATAGTCAAAATCTCAGTGCAAAATCTCTCTTGTCTTTTTCTGAAAAGTTTTATTATTATAGAAGGCTATTTCCTTAGTCAGTATTCCAGGTACCTTAGAGGCAGATAAATTGGCTTAAATGCCTGACAAGCTCACTGAAAGGGCATGTGACAATATTTTGGGGTTAACTAGTAAAGTGGATTGTGGACTTCTAACCAGGTTAGTTTGAGAATCTACAGACAGTATCAAGGTGAACATGAGGCATAAAGACTATCAATCACATAGCATGGCTTTTTATATCTACAGCAACACTAACCACAATGAGAACAGTTGCATGGTGATAAGTCCCCCAGATTTGTGATGCAGAGTATGGAAGCAAAGCTGAAGGATTTCTAGCCTGATGAGGGAGGACAAAACACTGGTTTTCCAAGTGCATGGTCAAGAAAACCTCCCCTGCATGGTGGTTATGCTGGGTTCATGGAAAAATTAAAAGGAATGTACCAAGTTCTACCAAAGGTGATCTGCCACTAAGAGTCAAGGTGGGACAAGTTGGCTTCTTTGCCTTGGAATTCCATAGTCTTGTGCAAGCCCTCTCTAGGATGATGCCACTTACTTGGTGAGCACTTTCAGGTTTTTCCAGGGCTTCTATACGATCAGTTGTCTCAGGTGTTCGAAGTGGGAAATCTCATTAAGTGGGTACTCAGTGGCACAAAAACAGACACATAGATCAATGGAACAGAATAGAGAACCCAGAAATGGACCCTCAACTCTATGGTCAACTAATCTTCAACAAAGCAGGAAAGAATATCCAGTGGAAAAAGAACAGTCTCTTCAACAAATGGTGTTGGGAAAATTGGACAGCCACATGCAGAAGAATGAAACTGGACCACTTTCTTACACCACACACAAAAATAAATACAAAATGGATGAAAGACCTAAATGTGAGACAGGAATCCATCAAAATCCTAGAGGAGAGCACAGGCAGCAACCTCTTTGATCTCAGCCACAGCAACTTCTTGCTAGACACGTCTCCAGAGGCAAGGGAAACAAAAGCAAAAACAAATTATTGGGACTTCATCAGGATAAGAAGCTTTTGCACAGCAAAGGAAACAATCAACAAAACTAAAGGGCAACCTACAGAATGGGAGAAGATAGTCACAAATGACATATCAGATAAAGGGCTAGTATCCAAAATCTATAACTTATCACACACATACCCAAAAAACAAAAAATCCAGTCAAGAAATGGGCAAAAGACATGAACAGACATTTCTCCAGAAGACATACAAATGGCTAACAGACACATGAAAAAATGTTCCACATCACTCTAGCATCAGGGAAATACAAATCAAAACCACAATGAGATATCACCACACACCAGTCAGAACGGCTAAAATTAACAAATCAGGAAACAAGAAAAGTTGGCAAGGATGAGGAGAAAGGGGAACCCTCTTACACTGTTGGTGGGAATGCAAGCTGGTACAGTCACTCTGGAAAACAGTATGGAGCTTCCTCAAAAATTTAAAAATAGAGCTACCATATGACCCAACAATTGCCCTACTAGGTATTTACCCAAAAGATACAAACATAGTGATCCAAAGGGGCATATGCACCCCAATGTTCATGGCAGCAATGTCCACAATAGCCAAACTGTGGAAAGAGCCCAGATGTCCATCAACAGATGAATGGATAAAGAAGAGGTGGTATATATATACAATGGAATATTAGCTATCAAAAAATGAAATCTTACCGTTTGCAATGACATGGATGGAACTAGAGGGTATTATGCTAATTGAAATTAGTCAATCTGAGAAAGACCTATATGATTTCACTCATATGTGGAATTTAAGAAACAAAACAGGTGAACATAGGGGAAGGGAGAGAAAAATAAAATAAGATGAAAGCAGAGTGGAAGACAAAACATAAGAGTCTCTTAACTAAAGGAAACAAACTAAGGGCAGCTGGAGGAGAGGTGGGTGGGGGCATGGGGTAACTGGGTGATGGGCATTAAGGAGGGCACGTGGGTGTTATATACAACTGATGCATCATTGAACTCTACCTCTGAAACTAATTATAAACTGTATGTTAATTAATTGAATTTAAATAAAATAAAATATTTTTAAAAATCCACTCAGTGGATATGGCTAAGAATGTGAACTTGAGGCCACAACTATTTTCTAGCATAGCTAGGACTATTATTTGGGCCCTTCCTGCAGCTAAAAAGAGTGCATGTATTTGGGTGATTCTACCATCTATTACTCATGGCCAAGCATACATGTTTTGAGAGGCATCATTGAATCTATGTCATGGGGCAGTTGAATTCCTGGGCCTGCTCTTTCCCCCATCCTACCTTCATGCCTGCCCCATTTTCATATTTAGAGCTTGCTTGCCAATCCAGGCCATAGTATATTCCAGAATAGCATGCAATTTTATTCATGGGAATCCTCTCTATCAAAACTTGTTGATTCTCTGCCCCAATTTTGTTGTATTATGAATGGATACATTCTATGGGCAACATAGCAAAAAGGTTAAAAGCTCAGGCTCTGAGATCAGATTGCATGTATTTGAATTTGGACTCAACCAGTTACTAGCTAGTATGTAACTTTAGACAAATCACTGAACCATTCTGAGTTTTGGTTTCTTTAGCTGTAAAAATGAGGATAATAAGAACCTCTCAGGATTACTGTGTTGATTAAGTGAGATAATTAATATAAAACATATTAATATAAAATTTAATATAGTGTCTGACATACAATACGTGCTCAATAAGTGGGAACCATCCCATCATCATCATTACCATCATCACCATCATGAGTCCTGCTAAGAGGGTTTTTACATGTAAACTTCTTTCTCAGAAGCCAGGATAAGTTGCTAACTTTTGTGGTCACTCACTGCCTGTCTTTTCCACTGTAGAGCAATGGCTTTCATCTTGATCTACTGTTGTCGACACTTAATGTGGGCCCCTCAGCCAGCAGTCCAACCTACCCTGTCAGTAGCTGAAATTCTGGTCAACTATGTGGTGTCTGGGATGATTCTCTTGGAGCATAAACTCAGGAAGCTTCTTCCTCCCAGGAGTTGGAGGGACAGGATTATTTCCTCATTTCCAGGGTCCAGTCTATATCACGTGGGAATACTTTGTGGCCAGGGCCAGAAGTAAGCATGTTCTGAATTGTTATTGACAGAAATCTCTGGGGAAATAGCAAGGCTTTACCCACGCTTCAAAATAGTAAACTAAAATTCCTCTAGGACAACCAAGTACTAGAAATCATGACCACACGAGACTGGAAATTTCAGGTATCAGGAGACATAATACCTTCATCTGTAGCCCCAAAGGCAAGTGGAGGAACATCTGCCAGTGTCTCACCCTGCCCGATTGGATTCTTAGCATTAGCCCACTTCCACCTAAACCTCAAACCACATAGTTGGAACAGACCTCTGACATGACTTGCAGCCTACACCCTGAACCACTTTCATTGACCAGCTGTGCACTGCTTCCTAACCTATTGTTGATTTTCTTGGCATCAAACTTATGATTTGTTTTACATCCTCCCCCCATCTCCCATGTTATCTTATGGCCTAGTCTAATCCTCAGATAAAATCTTATATTCAACCCCAGCTCTCTGGTTTGTACTTCTTCTTTTCCTCTTAACCACAGCTAGGACTTTCTATGGCTATAGTGCTATTGGCTGATCCTGGGAGCTCCATCCTAGTTCAGGCCTTCAGAAGCAGTGATCTTAGTAAGTTCAAAGCAGCCTCACAAGTAGCTAGGACCCCAGACCACCAAGTCAAGTATTTTACCTTGGTCATCCTAGTACTACCAGGAGTGTTCCACCATGTCATGACCAGCATCCCACGTGTATTCCAAAGCTATGAAGTTGAGATATATTTGGGCAACATGCTTAATTATACCTCAGCTCAGATGGTTTGGGTGACCTTCAGAGCAATCATCCTTGGCCACCCCAGAGTAGAATTCCCTGAGACCATACTCTCCTCAAAGCATTTAGATAATGCTGACAAAGGTGACTGTGGTCTCAGAGCAGGAGCTCCCTTAGGCCCTTGTAATTAAAAAGTTTCTTAACTTCATGAGCTACTATTACCTTCTATCTACAGCAGTCTGACTTGTCTTCATTTCCAGTGCTACCCATGATCCAAACGATCACCATCTGTCTCCTGGACCACTGAAGTAACCTAACAAATCTCTTCACTACCATCATTGAGCACCTATAATCTTTTCTCCATAAGTAGCCAGAGTGATCTTTTAAATACAAATCATGCCACAGCACTCCCATGTCTAAATCTCTCCAATGTTTGTGGTTATATTAAAAAATAAAGTCCTCATTTTTTGGGAACTATATATAAAGTATTTATGGATGAAAGGTTATAATGTCTGGATTATGTTTAATAATTCAGTGTGTCGCAGGATACAAAATCAATGTACAGAAATCTGTTGCATTTCTAATCAGCAATAATGAAGCAGCAGAAAGAGAAATCAAGGAATCATTTCCATTTACCAATGCACCAAAACCAGTAAGATACCTAGGAATAAACCTAACCAAAGAGGTGGAAAACCTGTACTCTGAAAAGTATAAAACACTGATGAAAGAAATTGAAGACGACACAAAGAAATGGAAAGACATTCCATGCTCCTGGATTAGAATTGTTAAAATGTCTATACTCCCCAAAGCAGTCTACATATTTAATGCAATCCTTATCAAAATACCAACAGCATCTTTCACAGAGCTAGAATAAACAACCCTAAAATTTGTATGGAACCACCCAAAACCCTGAACAGCCAAAGCAACCTTGAAAAAAGAAGGCTGGAGACATCACAATTCTGTACAAAGTTATTACAAAATTATATTACAAAGCACTAGTGATCAAAATAGTATGGTACTGGCACAAAAATAGACACATAGATCAATGGAACAGAATAAAACCCCCCAAAATGAACACATAACTATATGGTCAATTGATCTTCAACAAAGCAGGAAAGAATATCCAATGGGGAAAAGACAGTCTCTTCAACAAATGGTGTTGGGAAAACTAGACAGCTACATACAAAAGAATGAAACTGGATCACTTTCTTACACCATACACAAAAATAAATTCAAAATGGATTAAAGACCTAAATGTGAGACATGAAACCATAAAAATTCTAGAGGAGAACACAGGCAGTAACCTCTTTGACATCGGCTGTAGCAACTTCTTTCTAGATATGTCTTCTGAGGCAAGAAAAACAAAAGCAAAAATAACTATTGGGAGTACATAAAAATAAAAAGCTTCTGCACAGTTAAGGAAACAATCAACAAAGCTAAAAGGCCACCATATGAAATGGGAGAAGATATTTGCAAATGACGTATCTGATAAAAGGTTAGTATCTAAAATCTATAAAGAACTTATACAACTCAACACCCAGAGAACAAATAATCCAATTAAAAAATGGGCAGAAGTCATGAACAGACATTGCTCCAAAGAAGACATACAGACGGCCAACAGACACATGAAAAGGTGTTCATCATCACTTACCATCAAGGAAATGTAAATCAAAACTACAATGAGATATCACCTCACACCTGTCAGAATGGCTAAAATCAATAACAGAAGAAACAAGTGTTGGCAAGGACGTGGAGAAAAAGGAACCCTCTTGCACTGTTGGTGGGAATGCAAACTGGTGCAGTCATTGTGGAAAACAGTATGGAGGTTCCCCCAAAAGTTAAAAATAGAACTACCATATGATCCAGCAATCACACTACTGGGTATTTACCCAAAGAATACAAAAACACTAGCTCAAAGGGATACATGCACCCCTATGTTTATAGCAGTATTATTTACAATAGCCAAGATATGGAAGCATCCCAAATGTCCATCAAAAGATGAATGGATAAAGAAATTATATATATATATATATATATATATATATATATATATATCTCCATATATATACGGATAAAGAAGAAATGGTACATATATATATATTTCATATATTTATACATGTGAATATTATTCATCCATAAAAAAGAATGAAATCTTGCCATTTACAATGGCTTGGATGGAGCCATAGAGTATAAGTGAGATAAGTCAGTCAGAGAAAGACAAATAGCATATGATTTCACTCGTATGTGGAATTTAAGAAACAAAAACAAATGAGCAAAGGAAAAAAAGAGAAAGACACACCAAGAAACAAACTCTTAGTTATAGAGAACAAACTGTACCAGAGGGGAGGAGGTGGGGGATGGGTTAAATAGGTGATGAGATTAAGGGGTGCACTTTGATGAGCACTGGGTGATGTATGGAAATGTTGAATCACTATATTATACACCTGAAACTAACATAACACTGTATGTTAACCAACTGGAATTAAAATAAAAACTTTTAAAAAGGGAATGTATGTAAAGCTAATTGAGTTTCTTTGGCCCAAAATAATCAAGGAATTTCAGGCAAAACGTGACAACTGCATTTCAAGTGTTTAGTAAAATCATTGCCCACACAAACAAACTATAAGGATATAAATCATCCCTCAAACCCCTAGAATTAATTGTTTTCCCTTGAATAAAATAATTATTATCTGGGCAACATATTGGTGTCTTGACACTTGTCGTGCCCAGTGAACCTTGCCTGGAATCAGAGAATATCCGTGATAGTACAGGTATGCTGGGAGGCACTTTTGCTTGCATGCATTTTGCCTGAGAGAGTTTGAGAGTTCGTTGTTATGGAAACTGTCTCAATTGTCAGGAATCAAAAAGTGAGAATTACTCCTGTCATTATCCAAAGAACCTCTGTATTAAAATTTAAGAAATGTTAATAAACATGGTGGGGTTCCTCTGGCCATAATAAGATCGGGTAGAATGGGCATGTGGGCTGTCAAGTCCATACATATAATGATATGAAGAGTATGCCTCTGGCCTCCCACCCACCTCCTTGATATTTTGAAGGGAGCCCTATCTGACCATTGGAATCTGAAATCAATGGAAGGGCCCAGATGGGTAGATAAGGGCTCTGTTTGCAGGTAAGCTAAGGAACACATTTCCATTTGCTGATGGGTAGGTGATGGGGGCAACACAGTACCCCAGACACAAAGGAAAAACACTATGACACCTGCATAAGGCACCAAAGTGACTGTTCAGAGATCAGGTTTTGTTACATGTGAAAGCTGCTATACTGTTGGACAGCAATTCTGTATCTGGTAGTGAACTGGTTAGAATACTTGTCACTTTACAAAGTACAACTGGAAAGGGGAACAGAAGCTGGACCTATAATGCAATGATTTTCAAAACTCAAACAACATCAGCATTTCCTGTAGGAATTGTTGAATACAGATGACTGAGGCTTACTCTAGAATTTCTCATTGACTAGGTCTGGAGTGATGCCAAGGATTTGCATTTCTAGCAAGTTTTCAGGTGAATTCTGATGCTACTGGCCTGGGGACCACATTTTGAGAATCACTGACATAATGCATCATATCAGTGTTTACCCACCAGGGAAGTAATTAGGATAGGAGATATTCCAAACTCAAAGCAATAATGATGATGATCAGATTAGCTGTTTATTCTCAAACCTGCTAAAGAAAGAAGAGCATGGGGACATATAGTGGGGTGTGTATGTCACACATTTTGAGGGGAATTCCATGACTACCTCAATCTTTGATAAGTGGGAAGCTCTTTCCAAAGCACCAGGAATTAGCAAGCCTCCACCCACAAAACATTGTCTAGATACTGCAGTGTTTAGTCTTTGGAACTGGAAGTTGTTTCTGTGACAGGAATGTTGCTAGTGATTTTGAGAAGAGGACACTCTCATTGTTTACCTGGAGGATCCAGAGATAGTCCCCTGAGAACATGTTGGGAAATTCTAACTCACTGAAGGAAGTGGCAGTACTCTTCTTTGCAAGGGTACTCCTAGGATGCTTGTTCCTCATCACTCTTACTCCTGGTGAGAAGGGAGGAATTCTTTTCACAACAAAAGTTATCCAACTCCTCCTCCCCATCTTCCTTAAGGTGAGGAGGAGGCCATTTATTACAGTAATGCATAGACTTTTTCTTTTTTTTTTTTTTTTTTTCTTCAGGAGAGGAAACAAATAGAAGCAATAGAGGTTTATTGGTCTGGAAGGTACTTCATCTGAAGAATAGGTGTTTCCACTCTCCTCCTAGAGCCAAGAGACATTCCTGCTGGTCTTGACCACAAGAAGCCAATGGATCCTGCCATCCTTGACCACAGAGGTAAGCAGAATAGGGCCATAACCCTGGGAGTGGAAGCAGGGGCAAAAGAGTAACAGAGAAAAGGAGGGGGATCTAGGAATGGGAGCCTGCTAGGCACCTTTCTGAGACAGAGTCTGTGGACTAAAGCAGTATTAGCTGGCAATAGGGGAGAAATGGTTCATACCATTTTCTAGATTTCAAATGTATTTAAGTAAGCCATAACTAAAATACTTTTTAAAAAAATCTTATAATTAATCCTACTCTTACAAGTCATCATGGAACATAGTTGCAGTGTTATATAGATAAAATGCTAAGTACAGGATCTGGCACAAAATGTAACAGAAACTACCATTTGTTAAACACTAACTCTGTGCCAGACTCAGTACTGAGCCCTTCATCTACATTTTCTCATTTCATTCTCCTAACAATCCCCTGAGGTAGACTGTAGCATTTTATAAATGAGGAATTACAGCTCTGAGAGATGAAGTGACTTACCCAGGATGATACAGCAAGAGAATTGGGAGTATTTGGCTGCAAAAAGAAGAGCAAACTAAATCTAAAGCAAGGAGAAGGAAGGAAATAATAAAGATTATAATGGAAATAAATGAAATAGAAAGTAGAAAAACTATAGAGAAAAGAAATAAAACCAAAAATTGGTTCTTTGAAAAGAACAACAAAATTGACAAACCTTTGGCTATATTGAAATCAACAGAGAGGATTCAAATTAGTAAAATCAGGAATAAAAGAGGGAACATCACTACTGACCTTATAAATATGAAAATGATTATAAGAAAATAGTACAGATAACTATATGCTGAGAAATAAGATAACTTAGATAAAATGGGCAAATTTATAGAAAGATGTAAACTACTGAAATAGACCTAGGAAGAAGTTGATAATCTTAACAGGCCTGTAACAAGTAAAGAGAGTGAACTAACAACAACAACAAAAAATTACCCACTAAGAAAAGCTGAGGTCAAGATGGCTTCACTGGTGAATTTTACCAAAATGTTTAAAGAAGAAAGAACACCAATCCTTTGCAACCTCTTTCAAAAAGTAAAAAAAAATAGAGAACACGTCCCAATTCATCCTATGAGGGCAATATTGCCCTGATGATAAAACCAGACAAAGGCATCACAACAAAATGAAATTACAGACCAGTATCTCTTAATGAAGATCCTCAACAAAATACTAGCAAAATCCTCAACAAAATACTAGCAAAGCTAATCCAGCAGCATTTAAAAAGGATTATCCACAATGACCCAGTGGGACTTATCCCAGGAGTTTAAGATTGGTTCAACATATGAAAACCAATCAATGTAATATACCATATTAATAGAATACAGGGGAAAATCTACATCTTTATCTCAATAGATGCTGAAATAGCATTTGACAAAAATCCAACACCCTTTCATGACAAAAACATGAAACAAACTAGGAATAAAAGAGAACTTCCTCAACCTGATAATGTGTATATATGAAAAACACACAGTTAACATCAGACTTAATGGTGAAAGACCAAAAGTTCTTCCCCTAAGGTCAGGAACAAAACAAGGATGTCTACTCTCACCACTTCTATTCAACATTGTACTAGAAGTTTAAGCCAGGAACATTATACAAGAAAATGAAATAAAAGATATCCAAATTGGAAAAAAAAAAAAAGAAGTAAAACTGTATTTATTTATAGTTGACATGATCTTGTATATAGAAAATCCTATGAAATACATGGGGTGCCTGGGTGGCTCAGGTGGTTAAGTGTCTGCCTTCTGCTCAGGTCATGATCTCAGGGTCCTGGGATCGAGTCCTGCATCAGGTTCCTTGCTCAGTGGAGAGTCTGCTTCTCCCTCTGCCCCTCTCTCTCTCGAATAAATAAATAAATCTTTAAAAAAAAAGAAAAGAAAATCCTATGCAATACATATACATGCAGCAACTATTAGATTTAAAAATAAATTCAGCAAGTTTGCAGGATACATGGCTAATGTAAAAAAAATTAGGTGTATTTCTATATATCTGTAATGAATAATCTAAAATGAAATTAAGAAAATCCTTTTTACAATAGTATAAATACTTAGGCATAAATTTAACTAAGGAAGTAAAAGACTTGTACACTAAAAACTATAAAACATTGCTGAAAGATGACAATACTCCCAAAGTAATCTACAGATTCCACCCAATTTCTATCAAAGTCCCAATTGGCTTTTTTTTTTTTTTTTTAGAATTATACAAGCTGATCCACAAAATCATAGGGAAAGGGAAGGGACTCACAATAATGAAAACAATCTTGAATGGGAAGAAAAAAAGTTAAAGGACTCATACTTCCTGATTTCAAAGCTTACTACAAAGCTACAATAATCATGACAGTGTAGGGCTGGCATAAGGATAGATATTAAGATCAATGGGATAGAACTGAGAATCCAGAAATAAACCCTTGCATTTATGGTGAGTTGATTTTCAGCAAGAGTGCCAAGACTATTCAATGAAGGAGGAATAGTGTTTCAACAAATAATGCTGGAATAACTGACAATCCACATGCAAAAGAATGAAGTTGAACCCCTGCCACAGAATATACACACAAATTAACTCCAAATGGATCATAAAACTAAATGTAAGATGGAAAACTATAGGGGTGCCTGGCTGGCTTGGTCGTTGACCATCTGCCTTCGGCTCGGGTCGTGATCCCGGGGATCTGGGATCGAGCCCCGCATAGGGCTACCTGCTTAGCGGGAGGCCTGCTTCTCCCTCTCTCACTCCCCCTGCTTGTGTTCCCTCTCTCACTGTCTCTCTGTCAAATAAATAAATAAAATCTTTAAAAAAAAAAAAGATGGAAAACTATAAAACTCTTAGAAGAAAAACCTGAGTTATTCTCCATAACATCAGTTTAGGCAAAGCCTTCTTAGCTATGACACCAAAAGCACAAGTGACAAAATAAAATGTAGATAAGTTGTACTTCATCAAAATTAAAAACTGTTTTGCTTCAAAGTATACTATCAAGAAAGTGAAGGGGCACCTGGGTGGCTCAGTTGGTTAAGCATCTGCCTTCAGCTCAGGTCATGATCCCAGCATCCTGGGATCAAGTCCCTCATCGGGCTCCTTGCTCAGTGGGGAGCCTGCTTCTCCCTCTCCCACTCCCCCTGCTTGTGCTCTCTCTCTCTGACAAATAAATAAATAAAATCTTTAGAAAAAAGAAAGGAAGTGAAGAGATAGCACACAGGACAGGAAAAAATATTTGCAAATTGTATAAGGGACATGTACATAGAATATATAGAGAAATCTTACAAATCAATAATTAAAAAGCAATTAAAAATTTAGGAAAGGCTTTGAATAAACATTTGTCCAAAGATGGTTCACAAATGGACATTAAGCACATGAAAAGATGCTCAACATGTTAGCCATCAAGGAGATGCAAATCAAAACCACAATGAAAAAAAAATGAAAAAAAAAAGAAGAAAAAACCACAATGAGATACCATTTCATACCCACTAGGGTGGCTATAATCAAAAAGACAGATAATAACAAGTGTTGTAGAAAATGTGGAGAAATTGGAATCGTCATCCTCTGCAGGTTAGAATGTAATGTAAAGTAATGCCACCACTGTAGAAGACAGTGGTGGTAGTTTTCCAAATAGTTTAACAGAGTTACCATATAACCCAGCAATTCCATTCTTAGGTAATACCCAAGAGAAATAAAAGCATATGCCCACAGAAAACCTGCACACAAATGTTTATACAGCAGTATTCATAATAACCCCAAATGGAAACAATCAAAATGCCCAGTAACTAATGAATGACTATATAAAATATAGAATATTATTTTGCAAGAAAAAGAAATGGAATACTGATACATGCTACAATCTTGGAAACATTATGCTAAGTGAAAGAAGCCAGCCAGAAAAGGCCACATGTTGTATGATTCCAATTATATGAAATTTCCAGAGTGGGCAAATCAGTAAAGACAGAACACAGCTTGGTGATTGCCAGGGGCTGCAGAGGTGACAAGACTCTTTCCTTGACCAATCTTTAGTCAGCCTCCTCTAAGCCCTTTACTCAACTAGGACTTGTCCTTGGACCTAGATCTTAGGCCTACATAGCCTAGTTTTAGCAAGAATCCTGTTAGGACAATTTAGTGAGAATCCCCTACTCTAGACTTGATATGTCAAATTCCCAATTCCCTACTGTCCCCCAGGTATTTCTGATTACCTTAGCCTGCCTTCAGCAAAAATACAATTTAGTAAATATCTCCCTACGCCTGTTGCCTCCTCTTAATTTTCCATCCACCAACCACGCCCCTCCCCAACCTGCTCCTTCGCTATAAATCCCTACTTATCTTTGCTGTATTTGGAATTGAGTTCAGTTCTATACTGAGATCTCTTTTGTCCCATATTGCAATAGTTCTGAATAAAATCTGTTTTTACTGTCTTAACTACTGTCTGGCTGCTTTTGTTTGTTTGTTTGTTTGTTTTTTAACAAGGGTTGGGGTGGGAATGGGAAGTGATTGTTAATGGGTATGGAATTTCTTTTTGAGATGATGAAAATGTTATAAAATTGATAGTAGTGATTGTTGCACAGCTCTTTGTACACACTGAAACCCATTTAATTGTATACTTTAAATGGGTGAATTGTATAGTATGTGAATCACATCTCAATAAAGATGTTAAAAAATTGGCTATGTCTGGATCTGAACGCAGCTCTAACTAACTCTAAAGCTCACACTCTTCACAAGACTGTTAGGCCCCCACCCTGGATGTGCTTGATAAATGCACGGCTGTCCTTAGGGCTACTGCTTTGATTACTCAGTGGAGAGAAGAATTCATGACTTAGAAGATCACCTTGGAAGGGCTTTGGAAGTTCATGGACCTGAGGAGCAACCAACACGGCCCAGAGCAGTTGCTAACTGCCCCAAAGCAAGTCTGGATTCCCAGGGATTCTACTATCAGATTTTAACTATGAGGGGAAGCAAGAACTGCTTACTGACACTTGTCAACCTGGGGACACAGAACTCTTCCGTGACTTCCCATTTCAGGACCCAGGAAATAGCACTCGACTGGGTCTTGCCTACAAGCCTCTCGTCACCAGGTGCAGGCCATCCCCTGTGCTCACTGGGTGCTGGCAGAGTTCCAGGACCAGCTACCACAGACCTAGAAATGACTGAAGGCAGAAATGATCTTAGGCATCACCCCCGCTCTGCTACCTGGGTCCTGGCAAGACTGAAGCCAGCACCTCCACCTGGGTCACCACAGCAGACTGGGGGTGCCTGAGGCCTGTTCACCCTGGCTATTCAGGACATCAGGCAAGATGCCCATGGGCATGGCACTGTCTTATCAGAGACATGAGGACAAGAGAAAGAGAAAAGGCTGTGCCTAGGCAACCAGAAGGACCACTACACTTATCCTTAAACCCCAAATTCCCACAGGGACAGAAGCCATACAAAGAATCTTGACTCCTTTCCCTCAAGTCATTATGTCACACTTCCCAGACAACCCCTGCAAAAATGGCCTTTCCTTTGCCCAACACAAGACTCCCCTTGGCCTTGGGTCCCTTGTAACAATAGCGACTATTGATTGGGCCCTTACTCTATGCCAGCTACTCTGCTAAGTCCTTATTCCTCTTATCTCATCTCATTCACTACAATATCACCAGAGATAGGTGGCCCCATTTTGCAGAAAAGGAATCTGAGACACAGAGAGGCTAAGTGGCTTGCCCAAGTTTGCACAGCTAAGTGGTAGATCTGGGCTTTGAATTCTGGCAGTCTGGATTCAAACCCATGTTCTGGGTCACTTCTCGAGCATCTGTATCTCTGACCAGGTACCTATGTGGTGACCCCATCAGGGAAGGAGCTTCAAGAAAGGTGCAGATGCCTTTTGTACTGTTAACCAAGCCCAAGTGTGAAGCCAGCCTGGAGACAACCTCAGGGATCCCACCACCACCAGGAAGGCCACTGACCCACCCACCTCCCCACAGCTTATTCAGTCAGAGCAGCCCATTCCACAGTCCATATCTGCTGTAATTATGATCCTCTGACCCTGTCACTGGTCCATCCTACCCGGCTCTGTTGTGAAGCCAGGTGCAGCAGGCCAGAGCTCAGACGGGCATCATATGCCGATGCCCTGGCCCACAGCATCACCAGCAGCAAGCACACCAATCTGTCTTTTTTAGGTTTCCTCAGCCCTGGGGACCCTGCAGCCCACCAGAGGGCACTGTGAGTATTTAATTAAGTGACATACTACCAAGCTGGGGGAAGTGGGGTATCCCCAGAGGTTTTAGCCCACTTCAAGCTGGCTCCACCAGGCAAACCCAGAGAAACTCTGCCTTTTCTTGCCCCTGTCCCTCACCCATACACACAGGTAAGCACCTGAGGATTCCAGGCCCAGGATAACTCTTTTTAGTAGCTGCCTTACTCTGTCATAAGGACAAAGATAGATGTACAAGAAATAGCCAATTTCCTTATTTTCCTTAAATCAATCAAAATCTGACTTTATTCTCACCTCCTGGGCTCTTAGGAACTTTAATCTGTTATTAACACGTATTTTTTCCTATCACAGAGTTAGGCAAATCCTGGAGTCAAATGTGGAACAAAAGCTTTGATGAGACCCTTCTTCTCACCAGTCATTGGTCCATGGACAGCCAGCCTCTATTTTGAATTGGACATTGCCTCATTTTGACTGGTTGGACAGCATGCCCTTCCAGTCATTAAATATTTGATCACCACCTTTGGGTTATAGGAGCCAGGTGAAATTCCAGCTTCTTTAGTTTGGTCCCAAGGTTTTCCTGAGCCTGCTTCCTGTCACCTTTCCCAGTCTTATCTTTTGCTGCACCCTCCCTTGCACCTTATGTTCCAGCAATACTAAACTACACAGAGTTGCCAGACTATAGCATGCTACTCTCACCTCACCTCACCCCTGCCTTTACTCTAGGTGTTACCTCTGCCTGGGTTGCCTCCTACACTGCCTCAGCTCAAGTGCCCCCTCCTCTGGAAAGCCTTCTCTAACTATGCTAGTCTGCACAAGGTGATCCTTCTCTGTTTCCACACTCCTCTTTGCTTCCTCCTGTCATAGCAATGAGTGCAGCATACTGTACTTGTCTGTTTTCATTATGTGCGTTCTCACAGGTCTGGGAGCAACCAGAGAGTGGAAACTACATTTCCATCTATACCTATTTGTACCTCCTACACCTTATTTAGAGCCTGGCACAGTGAGTTTTGACAATTAAATGAATGAATTATTAAATGGAATAAATGAGAAAGATGGGGCAGAGCTGAAGTCTGGAGAAGTCGAGAAGAAGCCCATCGTAATATCCCATGAATGGAGTTGTCTGATGTGGCTAGAATGGGTTTTTCCCTCTCTACCCTTCCTGGGCCCCAACTATACCAAGCTGGGACAACAGAAGGGGACCTTCTGTGATGCAACTCAAAGAGGAGAAGATCAATATGAGATTCTTTTAGCAGCATTACACATAGGGGGCAAGCTAAGTGGCAGTCTTGTCAGTGTGAAAGGCCTGATTGTCTTGTAATAGCTTGACAGCGAAGCTGGACCAGTAAGAAATGTTTTCCTTCATCTCCCTTTCTACCTGTAAGGGTCCAAAGCCCTTTCTAGCTCCACTCAGGGGCAAACTAGATGCAACAGTAACCCTAAGGCCTAACCCTAAGGCCAAGGAAGAGAAGAGATGAAATTTTGAGGGGATAGGAAGCTTAAAAGGCCAAGGAGCCTCGGTTGGGGTCAGGGAGGAAGAAAGGGGTCCCAGAGAAGAGGCACTTGAGCCAACTCTGTGGGTGGCCCTTAAAAGGAAGAACAAAGGCCTGCTAAGGCCATTGATTCAGACAGAGAAGCTAATCACAAATTGGGAGGGGCGTGGTAGGGAGGACTCTCCAGATTGCAAGAGTTGCTGGGAGTAAAGACCTATTCTTTACATTGTTCTGGACTCTCTGTGTATGATTGAGCAGGTAATAGTAAGACCTCTTGCCCCCCCCCCCCAGTAAAGGCCTATATTAGCCTACTCTTCTGATATTAAAAGGCATAATAACAGGGTTATATGATGGGGGGGGGGAGTGGGACAAGGGCATTCGGGGTATGGGCCCTGTCCAAGATTGTTAAATTGTAATGCAGAGTCTAACTGCACCCAAAACAAAGCATGCTAGAGAACTGAGTCGAGGAGTGGGCCCCTGGCCTCGAAATTGTTAGCAAAATGGGCCTGGGGCTTAAGAGACAAAGTGGACACAGCCCAGGCAGGAATGGTGCCGGAGAGCCCCTCCCAGTAAGAGAGGGATGTTTTGGAGACAGCTGTGACCTCAGCACTAAAGTTTCTGGAGGAGGGTCACATTTGGAAAGAGGTACTTCACCAAGGAGCTGGGAACCTATTTGTGTTGGGAATTTTCTAGGCTGGTTCAAGCCTAAGATTTCTCTCAGGATATCAGACACAGGCACAGAATTTTTATAGGCATTTCGTTTGCTTCTGGAGATATAAGTTCTCCATATTCCTTGAGGGATATGGCAGAATTAATTTTGAAAGAGCTAAACAGATATTGGAGCCAGTGGGACACAGGAGCCTGAGACAGGTGCCAGAACTAGGGATGCAGCTTGTGAACAAGGAATGCTACTGGGTACCAAAAGCTCTGAAGTTTGGTGGCCTGTTCGGGGATGGGTATGCTATAGGGGGCAGGAGGCAGTAGATCACCTCCTGAGAAAGGAGTTTGAGGAGTGGTTTGGATATGCTAAATAATACATATTTTTTTAAAAATAGAAAAGTCTTGGAGACTATGCTAAGGAAGCATGTCAGAAAGCTTCCAGGGTCTCATTCATGAGGGGGTACATGTACAAAATCTGTCAGCAATGGATGGTGGTTGAATTCAATATAAGTTTTGGAGGAGAGAAAGTGCTGGGGAAGCATATATCAAGTTCTTGGCCCCCTGGCAGAGAGGATCCAAAGTCCCGTGTTTTGGATAAGACTAAACACCTATTTACATAAAGCAGTAGAGAGGGGAGCCTAAAGCCCCACAAAGAATCAAGCATTGATCAAAACTGCTGACTGGAGTTTCTCATAGCCAGCTGTGGGAGACAAAACTAGGCTGCACAGTTGGCTTAAGGTATTTGACCACTGTAACAACCAACCCTGAAATCTCAATGGCTTAACATTATAAAAGTTTAATGTGGTCTGCAGGGATGGGGGTTCTCTGTTCCTTGTTGTCATTCAGAGATCCAGCTTCATCCATCTTGTTATGCCAGCATCTTTACCACAGGTCCCAAGGTTGCAAGGGAAGAGGAGGACAGCGTGAGGAAGGCACACTTAATATTAACTATCTCAATTTGTAAGTGACACCTATCATTTCTGCTCACTTCCTATTGCCACAAAAACCCATCATGTGACCTAATTTTGATGGAAGGACACTGGCAAAAGTAGTCCCTAGCTGGACAGTTGGTTCCCAGCAAACCTTTATACTACGGAAGAGAAGCACAGATTTTTAGTGGACAGCTGGCTGTCTCTGCCACAACCCACTGGAATTTTCCCTGTTGATACAATTACTTGCTGCTGTGAGATTGAAGTTGAAGTTATTATTATTAGAGATAACCTGGAACAACTAAACCTACATTTTAGGCCCAAACTCAGGTTTTCATGGTTGATGCAGATATAGCTATGGAGAGGCATGTGGAATCGTTGGTGGCTACACCAAGGACAGTGTGGGTTAGGAACCCCTAAGCCTTACCTTAGCTCCCAATCAATCTGAAGGGGCCCCAGGTTAGAATCAGCAGTTATAGGCTACACAGGACTCACTCCTGTGTGGCTTCTCCAAGACCCTCTGGAATAGATTCCCAGCAAGTTCAGGCCCTATTCTCCAAGGCAAATGGGGCTGCAGATAAATGTAAAAATAGAGAGAGACCCATGACAATAATTTCATGGGCAACATCTGACCCAAGTAGAGTGGCCACTACTGGCCATCTACCCAACATCCCCTTCTCCACCACATGTTTTTCCTAACAGGTCTGACTGCACTGATCTGGTAATGGAAGTAGGGGTATGAATGGTACTCTGGGGGAGAGGCTGGTTCATGAAGGAGATGGAGCTACGTTGTTGGGTTGGGGTTTCCTTAGATCTGGTGTGAGTGAAGTGAGATGTTAACAAAGGCAGCCTGCAATAATATTGCTGGGATAGAGTCAGGATTGATGCTTAAGAGGTCACAAGTTGGAAAATAAGAAAAAGCATTGGAGCCAAAGGATGAGGTAAAGTTGGAAGCAGGAGGATAAACAACGAAGAATTTAGGCTGGGAAGTTGAAGGTAGGACAAGGTGGGGTGTGAGACCTGAGTGAAGGTGAGTCATTCCAGACTAAGGCTGAGCACGGATTATTAGTTTAAATGTCCCACCTAGGGGCTTCTCTGAGATTGGAGCAATGCCTTAAGTTTCAGGGGCTGACCACAGCAGTGTGGTATGTAATAGTGTTGTAGGCTGGAGCCTGAGAGGACTCTGAAAACCTCTATAAACACCAAAACAAATCCAATCCATAACTACTGAATGACTGTTGTAGCAATAGATGGGAGGAGGCAGTGGTGACTGACCACTGAGTTTCTAAATGCCCTGCCTGTTTGGGGTAGCATTCTTAAGATAGGTCCAGAAGCCAAAGGCAGACAGGTAGTTTTCCTTCCAGCTCTCTAACAGCTCTAGGTAAGGTCATATGAGCTGAACACAGCCAATCAGATTCTTTCACTGATGTCGAGAGATTATTTGTGACGGCTGTATCAGAACCCAGAATGTGCTGGCACATCCATAAGTGTTCAGAGGTGGCAGTGTTAGCTAGAGCCTGGTGTTAAGGGAGGCTCTTGGCTAGACCTCATCTTCCTTTTTTAATGATTAGATCCTAATCTTCTAGATGATTCTGTGAGCTATATCCCTCCCACATGAGGAGGTTAGCTAGAACTGTTTCTGGCATGTGTAATCCAGAACTCTGACTGATATGATGTCTAGTCTGCTTAAGATGCACATGATCCAGTCCTGGCCCTCATGGAGTGTGCAGTCTAGCTTCTGCTTTGAATACTTTTTGGAACAAAGTGTGTGCTGAAGAGCTAAATATGGTCTGGATGGGGAGACAGACAAGTGACAAGTGATGAAATGATTTAGGAACAGTTCAAGATGAGGTTAAAGAAATAGGAAGTAACTTAATATTTAGTGAATTCTACAAATGTCACCATCTGTAGCAGCTCAGGACAGAGAGGTCAAGAGGCTAGTAAGATCAGGGAAGTGATGAGGTGGGATCTCAGCTGGTCTTGGAAGCTGGGAAGGTTTGGGGGAAGCAGAAGGGATGCACTAGGAGGCTGCCTGCTCCCCCAGAAGTACAGGCTACGCTGGTGGTCAGGAAGCAGTGACACCCAGAATCATCCTTTTTTGGTTCTCTAGTCCTTCCATAGCTTTCATGTACACAGTATCTCTTTTAGGCCTCACAATTCCATTGTAAGGGAGGTAGGACAGGGCTTTCCATTATTCCCTCTTCCCAGATGAGGGAGTCAAGATTCAAATGAGCCAGGTGATTTGTCTAAGGTCACAGAGCCATAAAGCCACAGCATGAGAAGGAAGCATTGGATATGTTTCAACATCTCAATGGATAGGCTAAACCCATGCTCTATTTGCATACTCAAGTATAGGTGTTCACTATTTCCCTCTTTTAAGCTAGACTTCTAGAAAGTTCTTCCTTGTATTGAACTGAAATGTGTGTCCTGTTAACCCACCAGCACCACAGAACTGATCTACAGCAAAGTAAGGACTAGAACTCATGTCCTTTGACTCTCAGTCTGTGTCCTTTCAATCGTCCCTCACTGCAGACTGCTCATGGCCTTGTCCTCCCCTCCTTGCCCCTCCTCCTGCCTAGACTGTGGATAACAGCTGGCTCTTGCCAGGGGGAGGTAAGTGGGAAAGACCAGAAGTTGGTAGGGCAGGCGTGCAGTGGGAGCAAGGTGGCCAGCAGGGCGGCCTGGCCTCTGGTTGGCTCCATTGCCCTGAAAACAATTTGCTTGTCTGGCGTGCTAATTTGCTTTATGTCTTCCCTTATTAATCACATTATTTTGCACAGGCCTGTGAGCTTCAAATGTGTTTGTTATGACTTCAATTAAGTGTGACTGACCATGGCCCCAGCAGTCTGGAAGCAGGATTTCCTCCCTCCCTTGCATTCCCAGATTCCAGAGGCCTCTTTGGTAGCCCCAGCTTGTTCCTCTTGGCAAGACTGTGGAGGGGAGTGAGGTTCCCACTTTCTTCACTCTCAGGGCCCAAGCCTTCATCCTATGGGCAAATAGGCTCCTTCAGGTAAAGCTCAAAAGGAGGGAGGGAAGGAACCTCTATCCCTCCTCCAAGATGTATACCTACCCTTTCCAGGAGTGCAGGAAGACAGCAGTGACAGACATGCAGGGGACAAAATGACCAATCCTGAAAAACATGAGAAAGCAGCCCCCAAGCACACTTTCACTTGTCAGCAAAATGATGAGCATTTGAATGAAATGGAGTGCCTTCCAATTGCAAAGAACTTAATAGGAACCAGCTCAAAATCCTGCAAGCCTACTGAAGGCCCTGTTCCTTTGTAAAAAGCCAGATGGGGTCTATTATTTTTAAGTGTCAACTAGATGGAGGATATGACAGGGAGAAGGATGAGATTCCTCTTCCTGAAAGCCCAGATGAGGTTCAGCATGCTCTGGGGAAGGTACCCTCCTGGCTCCTTCCCGCCTTTCTGCAAGGTGCCAACCAGGAATGTCCTGGTGCCAAGAGCCAGGTCAAGTCCCAACCTGGGTCTCCTCACTGAGGCAGGTCAGCAGCACATCTGGTTTCCATTAACCATTCTCCCCCACCACCCCTCCTCCACTTCTCAGTGCCTCATTGTGTCTCATTGGTGACAGGCTGTTGGAGATGTCTTGACACAAGCTTGCTGAGGGATTCTCAGTATGTGTTGTCCCTTTGCTTGGTGTGCTAGTTTTCTTGGGCCCTCTGGGGTCTTTCCATAGTTAGTCGATCTGTCAGTTTATCTGTCTGTCAGTCAGCCTGTCCATCAACCATCCATCTCTATTAGCCAGCAAGACAGTCTGTCAATTAGACAACCAGACAGTTCGTCTGTTTGTCAACCAGTCTTGGCCACCTGGGCAATCCACCAGTCAATCTGTCCATCTGTCTGTCAATCAGTCAGTATTTTAGGAGGGGAGATGGGACACAGACCACAGGAAGGACACACACCACACCACATGGCAGAGGGGGGGGAGCAGGGCTACCCTTGTTAGCCTAGTGTGCAGTGAAGGCATAAATGCTAAGGAGGCAGCAGTTGAGAGGTGGTCAGAACCAGGGTAGGGCTAATTTGGGAAGGCTTCCTAGAGGAAAAGCATTTGAAAGGGCTAAAAGAACTTTGATTGGACTGGGATTTTTAGCCCCATCCTTGACTCCAACCAAAGCAGCTCAGGGTTTGACCCTGAACTAAGGGGTTAGGGACTGAGAACTGAGGATTCGGTTGTGCTGTGGAGAGAATTCTACTCCTAGCTGTCTCTTGATGAGCTGTGGGACCTCGAACTAGTTCTCTGAGCCACAGCTTCCCATCTGTACCACGGAGGAACAAGTAGGGGGCAGCAGTAGACCAAACAAACCCCAAAGGCCCTTCCAGCTCTGATGTGCCCTGGTTTTTTCTCAGGTTTGTGTCTGGGAGAAGGAGGGAGTGAAATCCTGAAGCCTAACTTAGGCCCTCAACTAGGGCTTTGGGTCTGGATCAGTTTTCTGGACACAGGGCCTCCAAATGGAAGATACCAATCCTAAAGAAAAATGGACAGACATACAGACACACAGATGCATGTGCACAGATGTCTGGGTGGGGCACCCCTCAGCTAAACAACAAACTGCAGTGGTTGATCTGTCTGAGGGTGGATTTATTGGAGGCAGTTGTTCTGGGTTGGGGTGTTGTGGAATGGGTGAGCCATTTCTGGGACTGGTAGAGGGACGGGAAAGACTGGAGGAAGTGGATTTGTCAAGAAGTTTGTGAAGGAGGAGGAAAGGTGCTTGTCAGGGAGAAAGGGAGAAGTGTCAGGACTCAAGATCTTGCCCCTCCTTCCCAAGTCATTTTTTCTCTTCACCTCTGTATCCCCTCCCCAGGCCATTGTCTGGGGGGCATATCCAGTTTAGAGGTCTCTCAAACACAGACCTCAAGGTCATAGGAAGGCCAGCCTGGGAGGGCCCTTTGAAGCTGTCCACCAAGGATACTAAAGCCCAGAAAGGGGACAAGACTTTCTCCTTAGAATACAGTGTAAAAATCACAGTAATAGATACATGAACAAAATGCTCTGGGTGCACAGAGGAGGAATCAGCTGTCTGGAAAGGCTTTACCGGGGTGCTGACAGTTGGCTTCAATCTTGAAGAATGAGTAGGAGAACAGCAGGTGTACAGGGAAAAGGATTCCAGGCAGAGAGAACCACAATGCACACAGGCACAGAGCAGCAAATGTAAATGAGAGGAAATGGTAAACATAGTCTAAAAGACCTAGAGCAAAATGAGCAGAGCAAAGGTAAAATAATGGATTGAAACTAGGTTTTGACGGACCTTAAAGCCCAGGTTGGGAATTTGAGCTTTATCTTGTAAGTATTTGGGACTTGTTGGTTTTTAAGCAGGGAGACCTCAAATTATTACTCTTTTTTAAAGATCTCATTTATTAGAGAGAGAGCAGGGGGAGGGGGAGAGGGAGAAGGACAGAGAGAATCTCAAGCAGACTCTGCACTGAGTGCGGAGCCCAACGCTGGGCTCCATCCCATGACTCTGAGATCATGACCTGAGTCAAAATCAAGAGCCAGATGCCCAACTGACTGAGCCACTCAGGGGCCTCATCAGATTACTTTTAATAATAATGCAGATTACATTAGAGTTCATTAATGGAATCATTCTTGTCTGCAGGCTCGGGCGTCAGCCAGCCTGGTTCAAATCCTGGCTCCTTATTAGTTGTGTGACCCTGGGCATGTTAAGCAATTGTCAATGGCTCAGTTTCATCTTCTGTGAAAACAGAGGCAATAATGGCACTTTTTTTCACAGGGTTTTACTGAGGTAAAGCATGTAAAGTTCTTAAAATGGAACCTGCGTCATAGTAAGCACTCAATAAATGCCAGCTAAAAGTAATGATGGTGGTATCTTCCTTTCATGCAAGAGGATTTTTGAGGCTCAGAGAGGTGAAATCACTTGCTTAGGACCACACAGCCAGTTTGTGGCAGAGCTGGGTTTCAAAGCCAAAGTCTGGGCTAAGATTTGTGCCTTAAAAATATCTCCAGAGGCCCCATGAGGGATTGCCTAAAGTGAGGGAGACTGGAGCCCACGCCACCACTTGGGAGGCTGTTGCAACTGCCCGGGCATGAAGATGCCGGCTGGAACCCAGGAGAGCCACTTCGCCCAGCCAAGCTGTCATTTGGGAGCCTCTGAGGAGCTGGCCTGGCCCAGGGAAGAGCTGTTCTTTCCATCAGTGCGGCTGGGGAGGTTAATGGCATTCCCAGGAAGGGCCAGGGATTAGGGGGAGCCTGCTCGGCAGAGCCAAATTCTTTCACCTCTAGTGAGTTTTCCAGAATTTCCCCCTCTGCCCCTCAGTGCCTGGCCCCAAGAAAAAAGAGGGGGGATGGTCTGAGACACTCCCCCTCCCCAGACCCGCGGACCTGGCTGGAGGAGAGTGTGGCCCCCCACCGGGCTGGCCCTAGTCCCGCTGTGGCTGTTCCGGCACAAGCTGTGGGAAAGGAGGAAGGCCCCAGCATGCTCTCTGGGGTGCAGCAGGGGAAGACAAAGAGGAGGGGGCCGGGACCCTTCAGAGGATGGACAATTAGAGAGAAGGCACATTCCAGGGGAATCCACATCTGGGATGAGCCTGAGCCAGGACCAGCCTTGTAATCCATTGCAGATGTGACGGCCAGCAGCAGATGTGGGCAGGACCTCCCTCATGGGTGGCTGGCGGGTAGGGGGGGAGGGCGGGGTTGGGTCTTGCAGGGGCAGGGAGATGAGGAGCAACTCCCAGACACCACCAGGCAGCTCCTCTTGAGAGGTTGCTACCTGGTTGCAATTCCATGCCCAGTACCTTGCCAATGGCAGCATCCAGGCTGGGAGGCTGCAGCCAGCCCAGGAAGACTGGCTTCAACTCAGTGTTTCTGGGAGCACAGCTTGGGCCAGGAGGCCACCAGCCCCCTGGATGGGCTTTTTGCTCCACAAGAAAGCCTTATTTTCAGATGCCATTTGCTGGGCAGCAGTGGTTTCAATGGCCTCAAACCTGAGGAGGCAGGAATTTGGGACTCTGGGTCTAACTTGGACCAGCTCCAGCCTGTTTATCCTCCAGGGACTCTGGGTCTAGCATTGCCAGGAGGAAGTCTAAAGGACGTGTCGGTGCCAGGAACTGATTTTCTGGACCCCAGTGGGCAGGGCTAGATAATGTCTAGTCCTCTGTGCCAGCCATGTGACCTGACAGTTGGCACTAGAACAGTGCCCTGCAGGAAGAAAGGAGGAGCACAGCAAGGGCTCCCTCGTTGGTTGGTTTTGTGAAGGCCAGTCAGAGGCCTGGGGGTGGGGGTGGAGGGAGTCTGGGGAGTATGAGGCAGGATATCCTTGGTCTCTGAGTGGGGATGTGTAATTGTTCCATCACCCAGCATGTTTGTCAGGGCACCTGCTGCCAGAGAACCATCATCTTAGAATGGCAGAATGGGGGACTTGCCCTGGTCCATCCCAATCCCTTTGTGTCACGGAGGAGAGAATGGAGGCTCAGAGAGAAGCACAAGTTTGCCCCAGGTTAGACAGCCAGGAGCAGAGCTGAGCCAATAAGGCAGGGCTCTCCATTCCCAGCTGAGTGCTGTTTCCCACAGCCCCAGGCTACATGGTAGAATGAATGGATGAGTAAGTAAGTGAGTGGATGAGTGAATGGAAAGGCTTGGCTGCTAAGATGGAGTTGTGGCCTGGCCAAAGTTTTGTAGACAAAGAGGGCATGTCCATTTCCAGCTTCTCAGCAACATATTGCTTGCTTGAAATGGGAATCCATCTTGCCCCCCTTTCTCTCAACCATGTCTGTCTCCTCACAGGCTCCAAAGAAGGGGAAGGATTCACCCCAGGTCACCCACCATGCCTAGGGCAGGGGCAGGGTGGAAAGCCAGGTGTGCCTTGAGCCCCCACTCCTCATCTCCTTCTGCCAGAGCTGAAGACAACTTCCATCCATTTCAGAGGCAAGGAAACCGGAGACAGGCCCAGAGGGGGCACAAGACGGATTACAGGATGAGCTTTAAATCAGGCCTGGCAGGACACTGTGTGTAATGGATTCCTGTTGGCGGGAGCAGCATTTGTGGCCCCTGTGGGTCTAGGCAGCCCCCAGAGCTATGTCATGCCAGGCTAACGACAGGTGGCAGCAGAGGACCATGGTAGGTAGCCTAGGCCTTGTCTAGTAGGCTTACCCAGCCCCCTTCCTCAGGGCCGAAGTTGGCTAGATTGGTACCCTGAGTGCATGTGGGGCCCTATGGCAGAGAGCCCAGGCTGAGGTGCCTGGGGTACCCCGAGGTGGGATACGTGGGTGTTTACTGAAAATCAGTGTCCTCAGCAAAGGCGAAAAGCAGGACAGAACATCTGAGAGGGAAGAAGTGGTGGTGGTGGTGGTGGGGCTGCTGGACAGAGCCTAGGAGGGAAAGGGAACTGCAGAGAAAGAGAGACAAAGAGACAGAGGGAGAGATGGAGAGACAGAGAAATGGGCTGACAGTTTACAGAAAAATAAAGAGATTCCATGGGCTAGATCCACACACATATGCTGAAATCATGGAACTCTACAGCTGGAAGGATCCTTAGAGGCCACTTAGTCCAAACATTCCACCTTACACACGAGTATACTGAGACTCAGAGAAGTTGTGATTTGCTTGAGATCCCACAAGCAAATTTCCAGTAAACAGGCCCCAGCCTAGTTCCTTCCCTGATTCCTGGACTTCACAGGCCCCAGCCTAGCTCCTTCCCTGATTCCTGGACGTCAGTTCTTTCGTCCAAAAGCCACCTTGGATGGTATGCTTAACTGCCCAAAGATCTACCCAGTATTTGCCACTGAGTAGGGGAGACAGAAATGGAGACAGGTACCTCAGACAGAGGCATAGAGAGGCAGAGCAAAAGGAGAAAGGGAAGGGGAGCAGGAAGGAGCAGAGACCTCAAAGGCAGGTGAGGCAAGGTTGTTCTGGTATCAAAAAGCTTATTTCCCAACTGGCCTGCCTTCTAGGGTCCCACCTGAGGTCAGGTAGCCAGCTAACTGTGAAGGACACTTAATCTTCCACATTGGACATTCTGTGCCCCTCAGCCCAAGCCTAGTCCACTCTAGAACAGGGACCAGTTACATGAAAAAGGGGCCCAGGTGGGATGCCTGGGTGGCTCAGTCAGTTGGGCATCTGACTCTCGATTTTGGCTCAGGTCATGATCTCAGGGTTGTGAGATCAAGCCCCGCGTTGGACTCTGCACTCAGTGGGGAGTCTGCTTGGGATTCTCTTCCTCTCTCTCTGCCCCTCCCCCTGCTCACTCTCTCTCAAATAAATAAAATAAATCTTTAAAAAAATAAAAGAAAAAGGGGCCCAGGTTGGATCCTAGAGCTGGAGAGACACCTTGATTTTCTTCTACCTCTGTTGCCACATCACTTTGAGATCACTGTTTGATTTTTCCACATAGCATGGGCACATTGGTTTCTGACCAGGGCCCAAGCTCTGCCATCTCAGGCCTGCTGGTCCAAGATAGGACATCCATGCTATGTCATCATCAACTCTAGTGACCATATTTTTCAAACTAAAAATCAGACCAGATTGTCTAATGCATCATCCAATCACAGAACAGAGTATTTTAAATTAAGCTTGTCCCTGGAAATCTGAGCCATCTGGTTACTGTCCTGTTACTCCACCCATTGGTTTCCCCTTCACACACAGGCCTGGAGATGCCCCCAGCTGTTAGCCAGGCCCTGGGACTGAGAAATGAGGAAGGGGAAGGAAAGCTAATGTATACTGAGCTCTTGCCATGTGTCAGGCATTTTCTGTCCATTATCTCATTTACTTCCCATGACAGCCGTATGAGTAGGTGCTTTTTTAATCCTCATTTCACAGATGAGGAAACAAGTTCAGACAGCTGGACTCACTAACCCAAGGTTGCACAAATATACCCAGCTAGGTACAGAGCAGGCTCCATGACCCCAATATAAGGAGCTGAACTCTCCAGCAGAGAAAGCCCTTGTAAGGAATGAAAGGAAGCATGGAACAGAAATGCCACCCTGAAAGCTAGTGGGAACTTGGATGTATTAACAGAGGTAAAGAGACCAAAATGAAGTAGGTTACAGACTTACCCTTCTCTGCCCTCTGGAATATGTGCCCAGTTCTGGGCCCCGTACATTGAGGGCACACTGGTGCCTGTCTATAGGGCAGTGAGGAGGCTGGGGAGCAGGTTAGAACCCATGTCCACGAGTAACGGTGGAGGCACTAAGGCTATTAGGCCTGAAGGAGTGACTTCAGAGACTTCAGACCACAAAAGGGGTATGTATGTTTTATGCGACTCCGAGATAAAAGGTGGTAGTTACGGAGAGACAGATGTGGACTCAGTGCAAGGAAGAATTTTCTCAGAACCCAAACGATCTTGTCATAAAACTGGTTGTCTTGAGAGAGAGTGAGCTCTCCATTACTGCTAATGTGCAAACATGGTTGAGCTGAACACTTGGTCGAGATGTTGCAGAGAAGGCTCAAGTTCTGGATCAGAGGTTAGACTGGATGCCCCCTGAGTTTATTGCAGTGCTGAAACTCCATGAATCTGTGATGGTTGGAACTGTCTCAGGCCACCCCCATGGAGATTCCATAACTTCCTTCCACTGCTTTTTTTCAGGGCTTCACATCTTTTAAAACCAGAAAATCCTTTCTTAGGTCCCACCTAAATTCCTCTTACTGGAGTCATTCTTCGTTCTGTATAGGACCGGCTGCTGAGAAGGGAAGGGTGGAGAAAGCAGCAAAGCAAGGCCACCAGAGACCTAGAGGAGAATCATTCTCAAATAGCAAATGTTAAGCAGACAGATGGCCAATGACGAAGGTGGAGGGAGCACTCAGAAAACATTACAGTTGAGATGTAAATGTATTTTTTCCTTAAAGATATTATCGTTTCTGATTGATTTTGTGATTTAAATTGCTAACACTTGAAAAGTGGTGGGAGCAGTGAGTTGCTCACATCTTCATTATTTGGAATATGACGTTAACCAACCACTCGGTAATGCTAAACATTTTCCTGCTGGTCAGGAAATCCTTTCTTAGGGCTAATCTAGATGTCAATTACAGCACCACCAGACCGTTGTTAAACGTTAAATGTGCATAATGATCTATTAAGTAAGAGGTGCAGATTGTCAGGTGCCTGGAAGGTGCATGAGACTGATGGTAGTCGTGGTATGTCCTGACAAGACCACTGGGATGTCCTGGACTGAGAAAATTTTGACTGAAACAGATGGACGGCCCATTTCTGCTAAATCAAATCTTATTTCTCTCCATTTTCTCAGATCTCTATTACTTAAGTCAACATCGATTTACCAGAGATGTGTGCAGCACTCAGAGGATGCTGGCCTGAGGAGCTATCATCCCTGTCCTGGAGGCTCTGGCTAGCTCTTAACATTTCTCTCCTCCATCACCTTAGAAATATACGTTGTCCATCCTTGTGACCAGCTATTCTCAGGAAAGTGCCCCGACTCCGGCATTTTTGCCTGGAGTAGTTTATCCAACTGTGAGAAGCCTATGAAAGGCTGGGAAGTAGTGTAAAGAAAGCCTGTCTTTCTTCCTGCAGGTTGTGTGCATGTCTGGCTTACTATGTGATTAAGGCCAGGTTCTATTTTAGACGTGGACCTGTGGGTTTCTGTAAGAGATACTCTTGTTTTGGAGGAAGATATGGGAGCTTGTTCTAGTGAGTATTTATATAAATTCTAGCTGTGAGGGAGTGTCTTAGGTCAGGTTACTGAGAAGTGGAGCCTGAAACTGGGATCAGGGCATGTGATTAATTGAGGCCATGCCCTTCTAGAAAAGTCCAAAAGTGAGTCAGGAAATCAGGATAGGGAAGAAGTAGCCCAGAAAGGATTCGGTCTTTAGGAAAAGTCTAGCTTTGACCTGATCTAGAGTGGATGTGGGAGCTCTGGAGCATGAATCACACCACAGAGTTATGCCATCTTCAGGAAAGGGACTGGATTTTTGTATTCCTGGATCAGTCACTTATTGCCCCACCCCCGTAGGAGGCAGGTATAACCTCCCATGCAGCTCTGGATTAGGTGGTTTCCATTAGCCAAGGGCAAGTCTCAGGTCTTGCCATTAGCCACAGCACTCAAAGCAGCTAGGACTGGGTGTACAGTTGGAAAGGAGGATCTGGCCCAGGCACCAACATCCTCTACTACAGCACGGCTGCCATTTTAGGTTTCTAAAAGCCTCCTCTTTCTATGAGACACAAGGACTTCAGTCACTATGGCTCTGCCAATCAGCTGTGAGCTAGCTGTGTCTCACTGACCAGAGCTACTGGGGGGTTGTAAATGGAAGGGTTAGGAAGTTGTCACTTCTGCAAGAATGAGATAAGAGTCCAAGTTCCTGGGTCAGGGAAGCCACATGGCTGAAATAGGCAGGGAGCTGGGGCAGAGATACCAGGCAAAAGTGACACTGGAGTTGTGTCAGACCATCAGGAGCATAGTGCTATCACTTCTAGTGGCAGGGTTGGGGGTGCTCATCAGCTTTTACACTGTGATGAAGCTGGAGTTAATCCGGATGGGTTGTTTTCTGTTGCATATAGTTTTATAAATTATAGGGCTTCCTTTTCCGTCTCCTTGTTCATTTTCCTTGTGAAAATGTTGGTCCTTATCAATATGTTCAAGGGAACCAAGGGAATAGCTTGGCACCCATCCTGGGGGTGGGATGTGGCCCGTGAATGATAGCAGCTAACCCCTATTGAACACTTAATATGTACTGAGCACCTCCTGAGCACTTACTTTCAGACATTATTAGCTCGTTGAGTTCTCCTAGTAGGACTTGGAGTTGTACTGTATATGGGTGAGGGTGGTGAGAAAAGGAGGTGTCAAAGATAACTCCTGGTTTCTGAAAGAATGCCATTATCTGAGATGAATGATAGAGAACACTTCTCTGGCCTCAGTCCTGTCTTCTTTAGACTGGAAAATTATAGTTTCTGTAAATGCTTCCTTGAGGGCCTGTTTTGAAAGCTCTGGAACTTCTTAGAGATGCACTAGATCCTGATTGGGAAATTTCTAGATCACAGAAGATTTACACATTTCTTTATTTCTTTAGTCCCTCTTTACTGACACAATTAGTGTGTCAAAACAATCAGGTTGCACTCAGCCCACCCGGTTTCTCAGATGGACATCATCCTGTAAATTGCTCTGAAACAGAACCACGGCTCTCTTCCTTTACCCCAACTCTAGCAAAATCCTAATCATGAGGATATGTAGGAAGATGTACATTTGCTACCTTGTCCCTTCCCTAAAAAAGAGTCACAAGAAAACTCCATTTTGACAGCAAATAAACAAGCAAGCACTTTTTAAAATTCCAAACACTAAAAAGTAATATGTATTGAGTGCTAAACTAACCTATTTACATGGGTTATTTTATTTAATTCTAAAATCTGTATGAAATAGGTAGTTGTCCATTAGGATGCTTTTAGCTGAAAGTAAAAGAAACCATGATACAAACTGGCTTAAACAATTAGAAAATTTGTCCTCAAATAACAGGATGTCTAGAGGTAGAGCAGACCTAAGCATGGCAAAATCAATGACTTAACTAGGAGGACTAGGATCTTTTCATTTCTTGGTTCTGCCATCCTCAGGAAAAGTTATGCTTAAGGTAGTTCCAAACATCACTTCCAGGCATAACATCACCTGAAGGAAAGGAAAAACTTTCTTTTTCTCCATAGGAGGAAGGAAATCTTTCCCAGAATTCCCCAGATAGACTTCCCTTCATGTTCTGTTGGCAAGGATTGAGCCACGTGTTCACTTCTGAACCAATTACTAGCAAGGAGAATGGAAAATACATGATTGGATTAGCTTACTTATTTGAGATGGAAGGAAGGACACTAAAATATTACCATGTTCCCATTCTACAGAAGAGGAGACTAAGGCTCACTGAGATGAAGTAACAGAGCAACTTGCCCAAAGTAACATATCCAGTAAGTGACAGAGCTGAGTTATAAATATAGTACTTCCCTATTTGCTGTACTTATTAATTACTAAATACTTGTTAATTGCTAAGAGCTTACTGAGGTTATACAAGGAATCCTTATTATCCAAGTATTCGTTTTCCAAGTCCCTGCAGTCAGAAGGTTGGGTAGCAAAGCAAGAGACCATTAAGATATTCACTAGTGAACTGGCCAATGATTAAATTACTTTGGCATCCCTCCCAGATTAACAGTAGCATCTAGATCAGTCTTTTCTTGTTGTTGGGTATTATAGACATCAGAGAGTAAAGAACAAATTCAATGCCAATCAGTTTGCAAAGTGAAACTGCAAATATGAGAAAAGATTCAGGAGTTCATGAACAAAGCATCAACAAAAGTGATACTGGAAAACTGCTGGAATCTCAGAAAAGCCATGAACACATGAGAGCCTGGCAGAATTAGATCAGTTAACAGTTAAAGAAGAGCAAGTCATCAAGGATGAGAACAAGATAAAGGCTTCAAAGGATAATGATTTGACTCACAAACTCTTAAGAGATATCCTTGGGAAAGCCAAAGTCCTTGGATTATTTTGTTATAAAGTGATCTTTATGATCATGCTATGTAAATCAAAATAAAAATGTTATGCCATGCTGTCATTCAGTTTTGTCAGAAAAATCATACTATAAATCAACTAATGCTTGAGTGATTCTTTGCCTGACCTAAGAAATAGAACATAGCTGCAATTGCAGCCTAAATTTGTGAAATATGAGATAACCTGCTTGTCATAATTTTTGATTTTGGTTTTCTGCGACAAATTCAAATAAACTTTAAAAAAATTTTTTTGTTCAAATTCCAGTTAGTTAACATAGAGTGTAATGTTAGTTTCAGGTGTACAATATAATGATTCAACACTTCCATACAACACCCAGTGCTTATCACAAGTGTAGTCCTAAATCCCCATCACTTTTAAAAAATGTTTTACTATGACAGTTTAAACAGATTCACTTTAAGCGGAATTTCCCCCCCCCGACCCATATCAATTATCTGCAGATAAAGAAGTTCTCCTATAGAATGTTAAGATCACCCTGGGATCAAATCAATCTCACCCAGCCACTCACTAGTTTTTTAGCTTTGGCCAAGTTTCTCAGCTTTTCTAAGCCCTTGTTTCTCATTTATAAAATGAGGAAGCTTCATAAAGTTATTGTAAAGATTAAATTACACTACTCATATAAAGCACTTACCTTAGTCCTTCACATGTAGTACGTACTCAAGGAATGTTAGCTGTTGTGATGTTGTTGAAGTGATTGTGTGGAATGACAGCAAAAAACATGGGCTTCAGAGTATGTCAGACCCCAAGTTCTAATTCTGCTCAGTCATTTCCTTATTATGTGACCTGGAACAAGCCACTTCCCCTTTCTGGACCTCAGTGATCTTACCTAGAAATTAGCGTGGGTAGGGTTGCCGTGACAGTTAAATAAGATAACTGATGCCCAGTAGTCACTGTCACTTAACCAGTAAGAGTTTTTATTTATCTGTGTTGAATATTGTATCCAGTGTTGTGTGCAGCTGTGAATGTGTCTGTTGGGGAGACATGGATAATAAATGTAAGGGGTTCCTGTCCTCAAAGGGCTTATATCTCACAAAGAAAACCATTAATGTGCTATATGCCAGCTACATGCCCTCTCTGGGCCTCAGTTTTCCTTTCTGTAGTACTAAGTCTTCAAACTAATTGATCTTTAAGGTTCTCAAACTCTGAGAATCTATATAAGCATGTGGATTCCTGAAACAAGTATAAAGAAAGCCAAGGCAACTTGGTTCCAAGCATGATATACTGGAGTTCATAAAGAGGTCCTTCAGGAACTCACAGGAGGGAAGGGAATGTCATCCAATGGAACAAGTACTGGCTTTGGGGCCAGACAGACCTGGATTTAAATCCCAGCTCTTCCACTTGCTAGCTGGATATCCTTGAACCATGAACTTCTCCTTTCTGAGCCTCTGTCTCCTCCTCTGTAAAATGGGACTTAAATGCCCTACTTATAAGGATATGGTGAGAAATAATCAAGCCCACACATTTGAAAGTGTCTCATATGCAGTAGGTGCTTTGCTTCTTGCTTAAGGAGACTTCCTGGAGACTTGGGGCCAGGAGTTTTTGGTGGGAATAAAGCTGCTAGAGAACTGGGTACAGTTGGGCAGAATAGCAGAGAATGGCTTTTTGGCAGATGCCTTTATTGGGAGGGCAAAATGCCAGGCTCTGACAGGGCAAGCCCAGTACCCTGAGGTCCACGAAGAAGCCATCCCTTTGCCAACCTCTGCCTGGGATTCTCATCAAGCCCTAGAGGGAAAAAAAAGAAACCAAAATGAAATATATATTTATAACAATAATAATAATTATTCTTTCACCAATTTTCTCTTCCTTCGATGGAGTCTGGCAAGGACTACAGAGCAGGAAAACTGCTAAAGTTGAGAGTAATGGTGCCCCCAGGACAAATAAAGAGGGAACTTCAAACCAGCAGATGCTGCTGAAAACCCCAACACAGGAAATATCTGCAGAATGAATTGAGAATTTATGGGGGTTTGGGTTTTCAGGATTTATAAGTAAGTTCCATGAGCAGAGGAGGGAGATGAAGGAAAGAGAGCAGGACAGGGCAAGAGGAGTGGGCTGGGGGCAAAGGCCAGCTGTTCCCCCACCTCCCACTAGGCAGATCTGGTGTCAGTGGGGTGCTCCAGGGACAACAGCGGCCTGGGCAGGTTGAGCTGAGCTGGGGCAGATCCTAGTGTGTCCCATGGCCCTGGTGTCACCCTCATGGTGGGCTGGCGGCTGGGTGGAGGTGGACACATGGGCCTACGGGCAAATGTGCATGGGCAAGAAAGGCCATCTGATAATGATGGTGATAATCAGTAAGCCGACCATCAGCAGGTCTTCCTGGGGTTCAGACTTAGAGGCTTCCCTAGGCCTTTCCCAACCTTAAGCATGTCAGAGTCAGGTAAGAAAAGGTATGTCCAGAGTGTGAAAGTAGGTCAGCCCAAGGACTATGGAAGGAATGAGTGAGAATGGCATTCCTGCAGGCTCCTGGGAGGCTCCATGTGCTGAACCCACACATGTTCAGCAGCCCAATCCCTCTGGGGGCCTCAATTTTCCCACCTGTAAAATGGTGGGGTTGGGGTTTAGACTATAGTACACAATGGGCTTGTTATTGAAGTGTTGGTAGTGGAGAGGTGTGGGACTAGGGAAGCAGGACACTAGGCTGCCAGAGATGAGGCAGAAGGAGAGTAGAGAGGGGCCCTTGCCCAAGCAAAGGTGCACCCTGGAGGTGTTGACAATTTCAAGAACTCCAGGGACTCTGGAATACCTTTTCCCACCACCTCAGGTGTGGCACTGTGAGTTCAGACTGCATTCAGGCCACCCTGGGTGCAGGCCCTTTAAATATACCAAAGGACCCTAAAAGTTTTCCATTTCTGGTCTCTGCCCAAAGGGGGATTTGGGAGGAAAGCCATTCGGCTGCATTTAGAGGTTAGTGATACTTGGAAAGTGTATGTTCAGCCAGCTTCTGGAAACGGAGGCCCTTTGCTTTGTTTACATCTGTTGTTGAACCCCACCTCCAGTGAACTTTTAATTTCAGTTATTATACTTTTAGGTGCTCAATTTCTATCTTTAAATATAATTTCTATCTTATTGATATTCTCATTTTGTTCATACATTGCTTTTCTGGTTTCCTTTAGTTCTTTGACCATAGTTTCCATTAGTCCTTTGAGTATATTTAAGACAGTTGATTTAAAGTCTTTGTCTAGTAAGTCTAATATTTGAGCTTCCTTTTTTCCCCCTTTGAATGGGCCATATTTTTTTTCTCTTTGTATGCATTTGTGATATTTGTTGAAAAGTGCACATTTAAATATTATAATGTGGTAACCCTGTAAGAAGATTGTCCTCTTCCCCAGGGTTTGCTCTTCTTCATTGTTAAAGGTTGCAGTCCTCCATTTATTTAGTACATTTTCCAAGCTATTTTTGAAAAGATCATATTTGTTGTCATGTATGGCTACTGAAGACTCTGTTCCCTTTACCTTGTGTTCAGCTAGTGCTTTGACAGAGAGTTCCCTGAAAAGCAGGAGCATTTTAATGTGGCCTTTTTTCTTGATTCAATGTTTGCTTGGTTGCTATATAACTTTGACTCTTTTCCAGAGTTCTGGCAAAGTTGATACTGATGGTTTCTGTGTGCTTTCTGATGTTTCCATGGAGTGATGGGTTTGGAGCTCTGCCACTCTGCCAGTGTCACTTGGGTCTTTGCTTCTTGCCCATAGGTACCAAACAGTAGGGGTGGTGTCTCCAGCCTGGATATTCTTGGCCATAGGAAAAGTTGGTACCCTGTTGCTCTGTGCAGGGCGAAACCTCCATGTGTTGTGACTATTCTGAAGCAGGGTTGGTTTTTCTGGCAGCATGGTGAGATGGTTTAAAGGATTTGAGTCAGATTCCTAGAGAATCGTTGGAGTGCAGAGCTGCCTGGAGAAAGGGAGGGATGAGATCATGATAATACTTGTAATAATAGCTACCATTTAGGGAATGCTGACCACATGCCAGGTGCTGGCCTAAGTGCTTTGCATGTACTCAGTTCTTCCTCCTGGCAGACTACTGGGATTACCATCACTGAGGCCAGGGAAGGTAAGCCACTGCCCAAAGTAACACCGTAGAGCTGGGTTTGAACCCCAGGTCTATTTGACTTTAAGACCTCTTAATGGTAATTAAATGCTTCCTTTTTGAATCTCATGGGATTTACACTTTGACCTCAGAGACCCTGGCCACCTGTCCTATGGGCTCTCAGTAGAAGAAAGGGACATCTATGGCTCACACTTACTTCAGTTGCTGTAATTTTCAGTCCTGGATTTTCTACTTTTATAACTTCTATAACTTTATTGATATTCTCATTCATACATCATATTCTTGGTTTCCTTTAATTCTTCATCCATGATTTTCTTTAGCTCTTTTAGCATATTTGAGAGTTGATTTAAAGTCTGTGGCTCACTCCTGCCCTGGGCAGATTCCAAGAAGCTAGCAGCTAAGTGCCATGTTCCTTTATTCCCTTCATCTCCTGCCTCCCATACCACCACATTCTAACATAACAAAAATGAAGAGGATTGGAGTTATTTAACATGAAGGCGGGGAGGAGGGTAGTTGCTCTCTGCTTCCATTGAGGACAGAACCAGAAAAATCTGGTAGAAACCGCAATGGTCATTTTAATAATTAGTAATTTCTAGTTCAAGGCACTGTGTTCATTATATCTATTATCTCATTTACTCCTCACAAGAGCTCACAAGGTAGGTGCAATTTTTCCCATCTTAGAGATGAGGAAACTAAAACTTAGAAGAGTTAAGTAACTTGCCTAAAGTCACACAGTTTATAAGCAATAGGATTTCATTCATCCATTCAATCACCATTGGGTACCTACCAAGTGCTAGGCACTATTCTGGGCATTAAGCAAACAGAGATGGAGGCAGCCAATCATCAAATAAATATGAAATATGATACCTGGCAGTGATAAGTGCTTTGATGAAAACTAAAGGAAGGTTGTAGACTAAGGGGTATTTGTGAGTAGAGCTGAAGCGGGGGCTGTTGTAGCTAGGATGGTCAGAGCAGACCTCTTGGAGGAGGTGATCTTTGAGTAAAGATGAGAATGAAGGAAGGGAGGGCACCATGTGAAGATCTGGGGGAAGAATATCCTAAGGACAGGGAATTGCAAGGGCAAAGTCCCTGAGAAGGGAATGAGCTTGGTATGTTCAAGGAATAGTAAGGGGACAGTGTGGCTAGAGTAGAGTGGGTGAAGTGGGGAGTGAGGGGGGGATGTGGTTAGATGACATAGGGCTTCATCAGCCACAGTGAATACTTGGGGTTTGGTGTGATAAGAGGGCAAAGCAGGGTTTTAAACGGAAGAATTGCATGATATGAATGACATAACCATTTAAAATATATTCCCAGCTTCTCTGGAGAATGGAGTGTACAGGGCAACAGTGGAGTGGCAGGGAGACTGAGGAGGTGTGCAGCCATCCAGATAGACATAATGGAGGCTTTTGGCCCATGGTGGTAAGTGTTGCTGTTGTGCAAGGAATCAGATTGGGAATACAGTTGAGAGTTGGAGCTATCAGGTTTATTGAATAATTGGACAAGGTGGGTAAGAGAAAGAAAGGAGGCTCCCAGGTTATGGCCTGAGCATCTGGGTAAATGGTGGTATTGGACACTGATATGTAGAAGACTGAGGAAGGCAATTTGGGGCTTGGTTGCAAATTTGGGTTCTACCATGAGTGATTCCATGGGTCTGCGTTCTCCCTGAAATGTCTTCACAGTGCAGGGATTTATTCCCAGAACAAGGTACTGGGGAAAGACACTAAAAAAATCTCTGGCCTGTGTTCTTAAAAGATGGAAAGACAGACATTGTCTTGGCTGGTTGGGGCCTGACCTGCTCTGAGGTGCAGCCAAGCCAGATGGCCCCTTGAAGTCCCTCATGGCTTGAGGATTCTCTTCTGTGATCTATGACCTGGAGGTGGGAGTAAGAATTTTCTCTTTTAACTAACATTTTTCCTTTTCCACAGCCTGATCTCTTTTAGATCCAGTCTAATTTCTTACAGGCCTTGGGCTAATTTGCACAGCTGGGTTTTACATCTGGGTGATTGCCATCTGCACCAATTGCCTTGCTGGCTGCAGGCAGGATGAGACTGCAGCCCCAGGGCAGGCCACAAGCTTCTGGAACTGCCTTTTTGAGGGCACTCTGGGCTTGAGGATGGACTGGGCCCCCTGAGCCTGATGCCTGAGCCAGTCTGTTCTGTCCCCCCAGCTCCCAGTCAAGGAAGTCCTGAGCTTCAGCTTCAAGTGGACCTCATGGACACCAGCATCCTGGGAGGTCAAGAAACAGGTCTGGAGATGCACACACGTGCACACGCACACACACACACACAGAAATAATGCGACAGATATATAAGCAAGACAGCAAGAGACAGAGAGATAGAGACAGGGATAGAGAATCAGAGAGACAGAGACAGAGAGAAAACTCTGGGAGGGAGATGGACCGAGTAAGTGTGGGAAACAGTGAGAAGCCACAACAGAGAAAATGAAATCAAGGTAAAGAGGGAAACATGCTGAAGCAGACAGAGTAAGATAGAAAAGCCCAAAGAGACAGATAGACAACAGAGGAAGAGAATGGGAAACTTGTGGGAATGATGTGTTTGGAGGCCTGTGTCTAGCCTTAACACAGTATAAGGGCTTAATAATCTATGGCTATTAGTATTACCAATATTAGAAGAATGAGAGGATTTTGTCATTTTTGTACACCAATAACAGTTGAAAACCAGCAACCTCATATGGTTCAATCTTAACGTTATTATTTCATCCCATGGGACCCTAATAGGTGGTGGAGGCATGATCTTGAGTTGTAGGTATGTCATTTTCAGAGCTGAGTTTGAAAAAGATAGCTCTCGAAGGCAGCATGGATTTGAACAGGTAAGACTGGGGGCCAAGAGGTCAAGGAGGAAGAGGCTGGGCCAAGTGTCCAGGCTGGAGATACAGAGGGTCTGAAGTCTGGCAGGGACAGGAGGGTTGAAATGAGAGAAAGGGTATAATTAAAGGCATTTCCAATGAGCATTAATAGAACTCGGTGACAGATGGGTAGAGACGGTGAAGGGGAATTGGCTCAGTCCTTTTTTAGTTTTCAGGGCCAAACTCAGGCCCCATGGTCCTGCCAGGAAGCCTCCCTTGGCCCTTGCCCCCTGCCTAGGGTTCTCCCCCATCAGCCTCTGAGCTCTCACATTCAGCAGCATTGGGACAGAGTTTGCTTCAGACTCCTCAGGGGCTCCCTCACTAGGGGAGATACTACCTGGCACAGCGGTTGCAGCCCCACATGGGCTCTGGAGCCTGAGCTCTTCCATTGGAATCCACGTTCTGTATTCTGTGTCAGCTTGGGCAAACTACTTACTTTCTCTGAGTTTCACACATCCTACCTGCTTCAGAAGCTAGTGTGAGCATTAAATGGAGTAATACATGCAATGTGGTCAATAAGTGTTAGCTATTCTTATTATTATTGGCCATTAGTCATTGTTGATTTTTAGTGTTCTATATCCTCTTGGGCTGAAGCACATTAACTGCATCCAATTTCATTTATGTATCCATCCTCCCTCTCCAAGACTTAGCTCATAATGGGTCACAGAAAGTACTGGATGATTGTCTGGAGCCTTGATTCAAATCCCTTCTATTCATCAAACACTGCAGAAGCAACTCACAGCTTCTCTGCTGGCCCCTTGGTACACACACAGATGACAAAGACCTGGTCCCAGCCTGTGAAATACCCAATCTAATAATACTAATAAAATAACATTTATTGAGCTGTGTCTGTTCGAGCCTGATCAGGGAAGCAGAACCACTGTGAGTGATCTGAAGTAAGGCATTTATTATGGGGGTTAGAAGTTCCACCATCTTGGGAGCAGATGAAGAAACCTGTGGAAGGCTGTGAGCTCTGCATCTGGTGGTAGGACTAAAGTCATTGTAGGTGAGCAAGGCTGGCAGTCAGGAAGAAAAACTGAACATGAAATGGGAGAGAGTGAGGACAAATCAGAACCTACATCTTGTCTCTCACCACCTCCAGCCAAGACTTTGTGGGTGACCTGCAGAAGAAGCTTGGTGTCCTTCACCACAGAACTGCATGTGTTCCTGGCCCAGGACGCACTGAAGCTCAAGATCTGCGGAGCTGGGAGTGCTGTTGGCCTGACAGCTGCCCCATGCCAGCAAGGTGAGCCAGCAGAGTGATAACAACATAGGCCAGCTTCAGCAGCACCTCTTCATCAACCTGCAGAGAGCAATGGCTGATGCTGCATTTCTGCCTTCCAAATCTGTGTGAATTCGTCTTGTAGCCAACCCTTAGCCTGGAACCATACAAAGAAGGGAATTCTGAGGAAGGGGAAGGGGATTTCTGAATTACATAAAAGAGGATTCTGGGTCTCTCTTACCTTGTCCTCACCCAGAAAGAGAAGAGAGTTTTGCCCTTTGATAACATCTGTGAGAGTGGGGTTGTCAGTACCTGGTGTTTGGTGGGGATGGAGGGATGGGGCAGGGAACAGAAGCCGAGGAACTAATCCCTACAGAGGATGAGTTGGTGAGTGTGGTCCCCAGTCCAGTTGAGACGGAGGTGGTTTGGGCTTCATAATCCAGAAAATCAGTTCAATTCTCTATGTCACTTATGTGCACAGTCCCACGATTCCTGGTTCTTTGAGGACTTTCTAGGCACCCCTCCTCTGGCCTCCTCAGTTAAGTATGACATGGTTTCCATTAATTTTTCAGTTAAAATCAGGTTCAAATTCATTTTGTTTAGAGAGTTAGAGGAAAGTTTCATGGCACCCCATAAGATTCCCCCTGGAGTATCACTGGGCTGTCACCAATCCAAGGCCAGAATGGCGAAAAAGAAGGCAGAGAGGCAGCGAGCATGAGGGTGTGTGTGGCAAAGCAACCAGTTTTGAATTAGCCCTTGTTTGCTTTTATTTAGACCTCATTGAGACCACACTATAACCATGCCCTCCTCGAGGCCAAGAAAAGGAATAAGGAAAATAATATCCCTTGGGTGAGCAGCCCAGGGCTTAGTTTAGAGAATGAGATGCATCTATGTCTACCTTGCCCCTCTGATTACAAACGATTTGCATTTCAAAACAAACCATCTTTAATTCAGAACAAATGCTGTCCCTCTTGGTAGGGCCAGGCTGGGGCAAATTCCGGAGCTGATACAACTGCTGCCTGGGGTGGGAGCCTCAGCCCCTAGGAAGCCCTGAAGGGAGAGCAAGAGAGGAAGGAAGCACTGAGGCTGGGCCTGGGCTAGGCTGCCTGGCTTTTCAATCTTGACCTCACCACATGCTAGCTGTGTGACTTTGAGCAGATTCCTATACCTCTGGGTCTGTTTCTCCATCAGTAAAATGGGGATAAAATAATAGTGTCTGCCTCAGAGGATGTTTGTGCAGACACATAGAAGGCTCTCTGACACATTTTGTTGTTATTGTTGTTGTTGCTGTTGTTAATAACATTATTATTATTGATTGCATGAAGCACTGAGTTGTTTCATTTAATTCACGGCACAACCCTACAAAGTAGGTACAGTTCGCAGTTAAAGTATCTGAGGCTCAGATAGGCAAGTGACTGGTCAAGATCACACAGCAAGCGACGGAAAAATGATTTGATCCCATCTGTTTTCTCCTGCTATGTCACGAAAAGTGAGAGGAATTTAAGAGAGGTCCCAGTAACTACCGAGTCCAGAAAGGGAGTTCACCGCCAGCTGTGGTGTTTAGACGAGTCTTAACCAAGGAAATGGCATTTTGAGCTAGGTCTTGAAAATGGCTCAAATTTGAAGACATGAGAATTAGAAGAGGGGCAATGCAGCTGTGGGCACAGCACAGGATGTACATGGGGAACAAAGGATTGTTCCGTTGGGCTGAAGTGCGGAGGAGTCAGGCCTGGTTGAAGCCAGATTGTGGAAGAGCTTTGAATTCATTTGAATGTTGAAGCCAGATTGTGGAGAGCTTTGAATTCATTTATTTAGTCATTTATTTAGCCACTACTTGCTAAGTACCTACTACGTGCTGGGTCCCTTCCTGGATGCTGTGAACACAGCAGTGAGCAGAATAGATCAAAACCCTGCTCTCGGGGAGCTGGTGCTGCTGGCAGAGAGGAAGAATTCCTCATCAGGCTCCTGGGCACCTTCCCCAGCCTGTAGGTTTTGAAGCCCAGAGGGAGGACCTGGGCAGGCCCAGGGGGACTGTCAGCATGTTGGAAGGTAGACGGAGTAGGTCTACGAGGAGGAGTCCTGAGAAAACAGACCAAGTGGGGACTTGGAAGGCTCTGGAGGCTGAGCTATTTGGAGTGAAACGATGAGTAATGGGGAAACATGGGAAGTTCTTGCGAGGAAGAAAGGCAGCACCAGAGCTGTGCTTCAGGGACAGTACTCAGGAACCACGAACAGAATGGACTTTGAGTGGGAAGAGTAGACACCAGGAGGCACGGAACCATCATTCCAAGACTTAAGGATTCCCTGTAGAACTGGTCTAGTGTCAAATTAAAATGCAAGCCTCCTGTTCAAAAATTATTAAGAATGTCAAGACAGTGGCACCAGAGCATTAAACCAAGTGCAAGGCCTTTCTGAGCACTGGGCCTTACTGTGCACAAGGCTGTGTATGAGTGCCCAGATCACATGTCCTTGAAGCTGGCCCTGCTCCCAGACTTTACAGGTGTTACCACTCAGGACAGCTCCAAAAAGCCTCATGGAAACCAAGTTCACCTTCATCCACCCCCTAGGCACATCTGACATCCTCCCTTCCTTTCAAGCGGGATGGCTCCAGCCACCACTTGAAACCAACCAATTCTCAAGGCAGATGTTTCCTTCCAGGCCTTCCAAGAATTATCTGTCCTTGTTAATTCACTTATTCTTTTTTTAATCAAATATTTATTGGGGGGATATAGTAAAAAAGGTTATGTATCTTGGAATGTGACAGACATTGGTTTAAAACTAAGCCTCACTTCTCACCACCTGGGCAAGACCTTTAACCGGTGTGAGTCTCAGATTCATAAGTTATAAAATAGGGACAACATACATACTTACTTTGTAGTGCTGTCATAATGCTTAAATTAGACAATGAGTGTAAAATCACACTACAGTTCCCACATTACACAATATGTGTTCAATACATATTTGGTAGAGAGAACCAGGACTCAGAAGTCATTTTCTAGATCTGCCATTTCCTAGCTGTGACCCTGGGAAAGTCATTTCAAGTCTGAGGTTTTTTAATTTGCTCACTTGTAAAATCGGAACAATCATACACATTTCATAGGGTGGTTGTGATAAAAATATAGGCAAAGTGTTTAGTAGAGTAGTTGGTGCTCTTTCAGTGGAAATTCTCTCTCTCCTTAATATACATCCACTCACTTCCCCTCTCTGCCCACAGTGTGAGCCACAGTGATCCTGGTCACTCAAGGAACCCATCTCCCTCTGTATGGACCCCTCATTTGATTGCCAGGTTACCCCCGGGTGCCTTGGGCCCAGTCACTGACCTAGGCACAGAGTTCCTGAATCCCCAACTCTTGGCCATCTGGCTCTTTCATATCCCTGGGCCTCTCCCTGAGAAGCCCAATGGTGTTTGCTTCCCTCAAAACTTTCTCCGCACCTCTGGACCAGGTTTTTGTCCTGTTCCTTTTCCACAATGTTATCTTTAACTCAGCACAACCCCAGACCTGCCCATGGAGGTAGGAGCTGCTTCTTTCTAGAGCTCAGCATTCTAAGCCCACCTCTACCTGGGAAGGCTCAAACAGCATAAATTACAAATCCTCCCCCAACCCTCTTCTCTCAATTCCTTGGGTTGCTTCCTAGGCAAGTCATTAGGTACCTTTGGTTGGTGTGGCATGGGTGGTGGCAGGATGCAGAGTAGGCTTGCCTGCCAAGTTCCAGGCTTAAGAGCCTGATGAGCCAGAATATGGCTGGCCACAGTCCTGAGTCTCACAGGTGATGATGCCAGGCCAGAGGATTAGATGTGGCTGGCAGGAAGGATCAGGCAGACAGAAAATAGGCATCAGAAGGACAGGAGGGGGGTGGGGCACCTGGGTGGCTCAGTGGTTAAGCGTTTGCCTTGGGCTCAGGTCATGATCTCAGGATCCTGGGATCGAAGTTCCTGGGATTAAGCCCCGCATCAGGCTCCCTGCTCCGCGGGGAGCCTGCTTCTCCCTCTCCTGCTCCCCCTGCTTGTGTTCCCTCTCTTGCTGTGTCTCTCTCTGTCAAATAAATAAATAAATAAAGGAAGGAAGGAAGGAAGGAAGGAAGGAAGGAAGGAAGGAAGGAAGGAAGGAAGGACAGGAGGGTAAGGCTCTGGTGTCAGCTTCCATAGGCAGAGTCAGGCTGAGCCCAGTGCTGAGCAAGTCAGTAACATTAAAAAGCAGAAGCACAGGGGTGCCTGGGTGGATCAGTTGGTTAGGCGTCTGCCTTCAGCTTAGGTCATGATCGTGGGGTCTTGGAATCGAGCCCCACATCAGGCTCCCTGCTCAGTGGCGAGTCTGCTTCTCCCTCTGCCCTTCCCACCTCGTGCTCTCTCTCTCTCTCAAATAAATAAAATCTTTCAAAAAAGAAAGTTTTATATATATATATATACACTTCATATATGCTATATATATATATATAGCTATTTATTTTGTGGCTTTGCCATTCTTATAGAAGAACTATATATATACACATATATATATGTATATATACATATATATATATATATGTATGTGTATATATATATATATATATATATATATATATGCCAGAAGCACAGAGGGAAACTCCAGTGTTGGGGCAGAGACAGTTGGCTCTCTGCCCTGTTTGGTGAACTCACAGGGGTGCGTTCTAAACCACTCATTCATTCAATAGTTATTAAGCACCTACTATATGCCAGCCATTGTTTTAAGTGTTGAGGATACAGCAGAGAAGAGAAGACATTGCCTTATATTCTAGTGGTCAGATAAAGGCAATGCAATGTATCAACAAATATACAACTGGTAGGAAGTGATATGGAGAAAGGAAAGGCAGGTAAGAGGGGTAAAGAGTACTGGGTAGGATAGGGTGGTGGAGTTGCTATTTTATACCATGCAGTCAGGGAGAAGGCCTTTCCAAGAAGGTGACACTGGAGCAGAGATTGAAGGACATGAAGGTATGTTATATCAAGTTATATGGAAAGAGTGTCTCCAGTAGAGTGAAGAGCAAAGGCATAGAGGTGGGCATGTGCTCAGTGGGTTTCTGGTTAGTGGGCAAGGTAAAGTGGAATGCACAATGAAGCGAGTAGTGTGAGATGAATCAGAGAGGTGGCCTGGGGATAGATCCTATAGGGCCTTGTAAGTCATTTGGCTTTTATTCTGAGGAGAATGGAGCCATTGGAGGATTTTGAGCAGGCAATTGACAAGATCTGACATCTTGACAGAAACACAATGGCTATTGTGAGGTAAATGGATAGCATGGAGGACAGGAGTGGATGAAGAGAAAGCAGTAAGGAGGCTTTGGTATTGTCCCAATGAGAGATGATGGTAGTTTGGACCAAAGTAGAAGTGAAGAAATGGTTTGAAAATGATTAGATTCTGGATCTCTTTGGAAGGCAGAGCCAACAGGACCTCCAGCTGGGGAGCAGGGAAAATGCAGGAGGGTAATTTGGCCTGTGTTAAGGGAAAGATGGAAGCACCACACCTCCAGAGACAGATCCTTTCTAACCAAGCCTCCAACAGCACCTTCCCCAACCCACTGTTTTGTGCCTAGCAGAATTATCAAGTAGTTGGTGGAGCAGTGCCCTACAAGGGCATAGTGTCTTAAGTTGGCCTGTAAGGCACAATTGCAGATAGTCAAAATTACTTTGGGAATCTTTTCAATTACCCACGAAGTTGAAACCAATCACTGCCTCCTGAGTTGAGCCTCATTTGAAGCTATTAGGAGCCATGTGACATGAAAAAAGTATTAAAGATGTCCACTGTACTTGGTATGGTGAGATGCTGGTGAGAGGCTGGAAGCTTATGAGGCAGATAATGAGAGAATGGCAAAGCCACAAAATAAATAGCTACATGGTGCTACTCCACCAAGCTAGCTGTCTGGGAGGTGCGGACTCAAGTCATAACCCCTTGGAGAACTCAAGGAGTGAATGCTAGTTCCTTGGACTCCACCTCACAGACGTAACCCATCTAGTTCATGGGGCCAGAGATTCTCATGATAGGGCGCAAGAGGATGCCAAGGGACCACCTCCATCTACTCTTTGAATCACAAAGTGGACATCCAGTCCTTGTTCACCTGCCTTCAGTGATGGAACATTCACTATCTCCCTCCTCCTCAATTTTGAGCATGGACAGCTCTCGAGAAAATTCTTTTTTGGATTGAACTGAAGAACTCTGTTTCCCTGTGGCTTTCCCCCAGGAGTATCTGCCCCCTTAGGCCACACAGACACTGTCTGCTCCCTCTGCTCCCTCTGCCTATGACAGCCCTTCAGAACACTGAGAAAAGAGATCATATTCCCTTATTTCCTCTGTTCCATGAAGCTCTAGCTCCTTTATTAGCTTCTTATGGGATCTGAGCTTCAGCCCCTCACCAATCCTTCTGTACTTCCTCATGAATTCTACCTTTCCTGTTCCATTCTGAAGACCTCCTCAAAGGATCATCCATAAGGACCCAGTCTTCCCACACTGGATCCTGTAGGGCTCCCACCTGAGCCCTTGCCAGCTACCTGGCTTACCAACCTTTTCCTATAAGCAGGGACCAGAACCCATCTAAAACCTGCCCTGCCACATGCTGCTGCCCCTGCCTTTCCAAGCAAGAGCTGCACTTGGAACCCATGAATGTGGGGACTGGGAGCTCTTTCCCAGCATCTGCTTCCTAGACTGGTTCTCCCAAGTCAGTTGATGATGGTTACTTTCCTGAAGCTGCCCCTCTAGCTTCTCCCTTCTCTTCTGACTTGTCCATCTTCATATTTCTCACTCACTCCACTAAATACTCTGTATCTCATCCCCACACAGCTCTTCTCCCTCCCCCACTGGTGGGAGCAAGGCCCAAAGCACTCAGTTCTGGGGGCTCCCCCTTTTCCCCCATGAGGTCATACCAAGCTTGATTGCATCCAGACAGTCTGCCACTGCTGCCTCCCAGCCCATAGCCCCTGGAGGAGCCCTGGCACCCTCTTGGCTTGGCTTCTGTGCTGGTCCAGGCCCCAATTTCCTGCCCTGCCCATCAAGAGGAAGTGTCACCTCCCAACCTGAAGAGTGAGCCTCTTCTCCACTTCCTGCCACCCTAAGGCCGTGATGGATTCTCTCCAATCAGTCACGATCCCCTTAGCAGTAGATATCCCTTTGCTGAAACCTCCAGACAGGGCAGGAGGGTGGGGTTAGGGGTAGGGGTGGGTGGTCATCACAAGGGAGCAGACATGGGTTGGAGTTTCCTCAGGACCCTGCAGATTCAGGGGCAGGGGAAGCTAGGGATGGCCAGCACAAGACGTGAGAGCAAGATTGACCTCTACATCTGGCCCATGGGGACGGGGGTCAGGGGTCAAGTCTGGTGAGCTCTTCTGTCCTCCCTGCCCCTCCTGTGGCATCAGAAGCTCTGCTTCCCGCTCCAAAACCCAGACAGCATGTGGCAAGCAGCTGGCCGGAGGTTCTGTGCAAAGTTATGGTTGTGGCTCACCAGCGTCAGGCCTGAAAATGGATGAGCCTCTGTGTGGCTAGGGAGGTGGGCTCTAGTGGGTAGAGTTCTAGCCCCAGGGATGGCTGCCTTCCCTTCTGTAGTCTGTCTTTGGACCAAACTGCTGGGCTTGGGGCCCAGTGACAACTCTTTGATTCTTATTCAGTATATCTCTGCTGACTTTTACTACCAGCATCAGACTCCTCTGATCCTTCCCTGGAAGACCAAGCAGGGAGTACAGGGCCCTACGTAGTTGCTTCCCTATCCCAGGCAAAGTCTCCGGAAAGTTGCTTTGCCTTCTCCCAACACCAGCTCTGTCCCAAAATAAGAATAAGAATGATAATAATAAAATATTCTGCCTAATGAAGAGTACCAATGAGGTAGGTATTATTATTCAAACCATTTTACAGATGAGCAAACTGAGGCTCGGAGAGGAAAGTTACTTTCCACAGATGTAGGAAGAAGTGAAGATAAGATTTAAACACAAATTTGTAGCTCCAGGAAGTTGTTCCTGTTCCATCATTTCCAGCCCCTCTGCATTCACAGTTCTCCTTGCCCCCTTTCCCACTTCTTCATCTTGTTTCCTCTTTCCCCTCTCCTTGCCTGCTCCTCACACCTATCCCAATCTCTGTTTTGTGTCCTCCCTCCATCTCCCAACCCTGCCCCCCACCCCAAACTGCATGTAAGCCAGCCAGCGGCCAGCTCACCTCCTTGGCTGAAACGTGGAGTTCAGCTGCTCCAGACACACGTTTTTACCAGAGCAGATAAGGTTTCACCATTGGGGCAGTGAGCAATTTATTTCTGAGTCTGAAGTGGGGAAGGTGGGGGAGTCCTAGAATTTAGCCTGCTGAAGCAAAAAAGAAGTGAGGAAGTGTGTGTCTGGTGTGTGTGTGTGTGTGTGTGTGTGTGTGTGTAGAGGAATGGGGGGAGGGAGAACCAGACCTGAGGATAGTGGAAAACAATGGAAGCTTGCTGGCTCCTCTTCACTCCTAAACAGAGAAACACAATTAAAGAGAATGGAATGTAGCAGAATTTAGGGCAGATACACTGGGCTGTCCCTACCTTTTCAACTACTGCAGTCCAGCTACCATGCTCATCAGTACTGAAAAATGCTCTTAATGAAAGTTGCCAAGGACCTTTTAATCACCAAATCTGCTGAACACTTTCTCTTCCCTATATTTGACTTCACAACATTTGACACAGTTGATTACCCTCTCCTTTTGGCAATACTTTTTCTTGGCTTTTTTGCCCCTGTACCTTCTAGATGTACTTCCTATTTCTCTGATCCAATTCTGATCAGTGTCCTTGACAGGCTTTCTCCTGCACTACTCATTCCTGAAAGTTTCCCCAGACCCTATCCTCAGCTCTCTTTTTTTCTCATGCCATGCTTTTGCTCTAGGTCAGCTCACCCACTCCTGTGGCTTCAGTAACTGTCTTTTTGCCAATATCTCCATATATCTAGGTCTGGAGTGGAGCTCCAAGGTCTGCCACTTCCTGACCACTATCTCAATCTCGATGGCCCATGAACACTTCAAATTCCACATGGCCAATCTAGAATTCAACTGGTCTCCAAATTGTGTCTTCACTTGTGACTTTGGGCCAATAATGGGCATCAACAGCAACCCAATTGTGCCAGCCAGAGTCTGCTTTCACATCCCCCTCTCTGCCATGCCTATAACTAATCAACCACAAACCCCCATTGCTCCCACATCCTAAATATACGAGAAAAAGTCCACTTCTCTTCATAGCTACATCCTGGTCCAAGCCTCCATCATCTCTCACCTAGACTACATTAACAGCCTTCTTAAAGGTCTCCTTGCTTCCATTCTTGCTTTTCAATAATCCAGAGTGATCTTATAAATTACAGAGAAATCATCTCCCTTCCTCTGCTTAACAACATTTACTATCCCCCTAGCAGTCTCGAGATTAGGTGCAGACTCTTACCTGGCTTGGTCCCAGCCTACTTCTCCAGTCTCATCTCTTGACATTTCCTCCCACCTCCCTCCCAGGTAGCCATTCCACATTCTACTGAGCTTCTTTATGCTCCTTCAGGAGCAAGCATCAAGTTCTTCTGAATGAGGTTGAGGCCAAAACTGAAGTGAGTACCAGCAGGGATGTGTGACATCTAGATATGGACAAAGGGTGTCTGTGGTGGAGCCAGACTCAAAGGTAGGGCCTCTTAAGTGTCATTGACTCATTACTGAGTTCTTCGAGTTCTGAGTAGGCCAGGAGCTCCTGCTGGAGCCTGAAGGAAGCCAAAGATGTTACTTCCCCTTTGGGGGAAAGAAGTTGCAGGACCCAGGGCTTCCTCCACCTTCTCAGGGGCCAAGATGATTTTGCACAAACCTAACCCCCCAATATCAGCTGCTAAGGTCACAGTCTGAGACTGGAGAAACACAAATCAAATAGGTGGTTCCTTTGTAGAAAACTGAGGAAGGCAGGCTGTGCCAAGTAGAGCAGGTCCTTAGTCAGGGGAGGCTCTGAAGGGAGGGGGTGGGGCAGGGGAGGCAGAGAGAGAAGCAGAGAAAGATGGGAAATATGAGAAAGACAGAGAGAGAGGGAGAGAGACTGATTGGGACCAAGGGAAAGAAGACAGAAACAGAAAAGCAGAAACAGAACAGAGAGGTGGAGAGAAGTAAGAGGAAGTAAAAATACACAGAGAAAGATACAAGGAGACTGAAAGAGAAAAATAAAGAGGCATAAAAAGACAGAGACTGGTGGAGAAAGAGAGATAAAGAATGGGAAATGAGAGGCTGAGTGCAAAACTGAATAATAATAGAAGGGTTCACATAGGAAAATGAATACCTAAGTCAACAGAACTTGTTGGAAGGATTCCCAGCTTGGACGGCCCCCCAGACAATGCCTGGGGCTGAGCAGTTGGCCCTGCCCATCTACCCTTGGACAGCTTTGACTGTTAGAAAATTCTTCCTTATTGTCAAATCAGGAGGGCAGGGGTAGACAGGATGGGAACAGAGGGCAAACTACCTGGGCTGGGTTCAGTTCTGAGATGTCCAAAGTAAGGAAAGTATAAGGGCAAGTCCACTGGGGAGAATGAGTGTTGCCCCTAGGTGAAAGGGAATGCCAGGGGCAGATGTGGAGCTGCGGTACAGGCCAGGAATCTAGATGGGGTCAGGGTAGAGGAGATGTGGAGTTAAACAGTAGCTTCCAAGCAGTTGCTGCGAGCAGCCTGAGGGTATACACAGCTCAGCCTTTACAGTGCAGTGCCTGAGTGGGGTTGGGGATGCTGGTTGTGATGGCTTCAATGAGCTGTGTGCATTGAACACAACACTGCCTACTTTGTCCATTGGTCAGAGCAGTAGGATGTGGAGAATGCTAGCTATGATGTTAGATGACCTGGTTTTGAAAGGCAGCCCTACCATGTCATAGCTGTATAGACTTGAGCCTTAGTTTCCTCACCTATAAAATGGGGACAATACTCCTTAAATTGTTGGGATGATTCCATATAATAATAGAGTAAAAATACTAGCAAGGGCCTGGTTTAGCTTTACTACTTAGACCACAGAGAACACATCCACTTCCTCTGCCCCATGACAGCCCTTCAAAAGGCTGAGCACAAAGACTCTGGCCTCTTCAGGTCTCTTCTCCTCAGAAGACATGTTGTCTCTTGACCTAGACATCCAGCAGAAGAAGATGTTGCTGGAACAATGTTAGGAGGTAGGCAGTGAAGAACTTGAGTAGGCAAAAGCACCAAATTTCAGGGGGCTTTTAAAAAACTCTAGCCCTGAAAGACACCATTTGGTCCAAACCACTTTCCTTTTACTAAATTAAAACCTCCCAGAAAGCCACAAGGAAAACCTTGTAGGGCAGGTCCTCCCCAAACAGGCGGTTTATGGGGTAGAGTGTGAGGGGGCCTCAGCTATAGTTGCCGACCCATTCCCAAGAAAGAGCCACAGGGCAGGGCACTCCCAAGAAAGGCTCCATAGAGCTGGAACAACTAACTCACTGCCTGGGAGTTATAGCTCAACCCCAGCCCCATGGGTTGTCAGGCAGGAAGGCTTTCTAGACAGATGGGCAGGGTTGGGAATGATGGAGGATGGGACAGGGTGGAAGGGGGAGGCTCAGCTGTGTGCTCAGGACCAGATTCTGGGACCTGCCAACAAACTGAGCCACGAGCAGAGAATATTGACCCAGAAATGGCAAAACCAGGGCTTCTCAATGGAGGTGATGGTGGGGGAATAAGAATGGGCTATTTTGCAACATTAATTTTGCAATCTCACCAACACCTTTGATATGCTCTCTCAGTGCCACTCTCCTTGCCAAGGCCCCCTTCATGTTTCAGCATGAGGAGCTCAAATTTTCCTGGGAGCCGGGGGCCTAATGGGAAGGGAAGAAAGGAGCTGAGTGGGGAAGCTGTTCTCAAGGGGAGGAGGGAGGCAGTGGGGAGCAAGGCAGGCTGGTGAAGCCCTCCCCCCAGCAGGCACTTCAATAATCTGATTTCCATAAAGAGAACTTTCCCGGCTATAAAGATTTTATTGAAACTCCCAGCAGCCTGATAAAAGCATAATTCCACTGACCACAATCTACCTAGGAATAGCTCCAGGATATTAGGCTGAAACTCAGCAAAGCTATCCCTTCTGGAAGGCTGCTCCACTCCATTTCCCCCTTTCCCCTCTCCTCCCACATGCAGGAGGGGCCTCCATTTGGCTTAACTGTGGACCATCCATATTCCGTGGGGAAAATGTCTGTCCAGCCCTGAAAATAAGCCCAGCTCTACAGGCTTGGGACGAAGAGAAAGGAGGCCCTGGGCCAGGTAGTACTGGAGTGCACTGATACTCTTCCCACAGTTCTGGGCTTGCCATGGCCTGTTCTAGACCTGCTGCTCCTCCAGGGTACATAAGAGCCTTCATCTCTGAACCCCTGATTGAGACCCAGTCTAGAGTTAGAGTCCCCAGAGAGCAAGCTGGAGATGGAACTTAAAAGAAAGTCTTCAGACTCTATTGGCCAACAGACCTGGATCTGAATCTTTGCTGTTGCTTACTATGTAATCTTAAGCAAGTCACTTCTCTGAGCTTCAGCTTCCTTATCTGTAAAATGGGGAAAAGAATACTTATTCAAAGTGTTAAAGATAATGACAGAATATGAGATGTCCTATGTAAAATGGCTGGTGTGAGGCCTGGCACAAAGTAGGCATTCAATATGCTACTCTTCACTACCATATTACCCCCTACCCTTCATGACCCCTACCTTCTCCTCATGACCATTAGTTGCTCATAATCTCCTTCAACCATAGTTGTTCTTCCACCCCCAAGAAAGAGCCACAGGGCAGGGCATTCTGAAGAGAGCCCTCTTAAAGCTGGAACAACACTGCCTTGGGGTCAAACCCGAACCCCAGCCCTGCCAGATACAGGGTAGAAAGCCTAAGAAGACAGATGGGTGGGGTAGGGGATGTGAGGAACTCAGCTTTGTGCTTCCTTGTAGGAAGGAAAGGGCTTTCTTGTAGTAGAGGATAGGTCCCAAGAAAACAGCCCATGGAAGCCTCCCTAATTCTATGGGTTAAATTGCTGATTTCTGACTAAACTAACTCCCGCTATAACTTTGGGAAAGTCCTTTTCCTTCTGCGTGTCAGTCATACCACTTGTCAAATGGGAGTGGGCAGTTAGATGAAGTGGTCTAAGAAACTTCCAGGCTGATGCTACACGACTCAAAAGCTGTCCAAAATTCTGATTCTTTGGGACTATATACTTATTTATTTAGTCAACAAGTATTTATTAAATACCTACTATGTACCAGGCAATGTTCTAAGTGCTGGGAATAAAGCACTTTGAGAAATAGACAAAAGTTGTTGCTTCGTAGAGCTTGATGAAATCAATAAATAGAATCAATCAATAAAATATGTTGTATGCACAGGTGTTAAGTCCAAGGAGAAAAATAGAAGTAGGGAAGAGGGATAAGCAGAAGGGTAGGGGCTAAAAGCTTTAAAAAAAAATGTAGTCAGGGAAGACCTCACCAAGGAAGCAGCAGCATTTGACTAAAGATTTGAATTGGATATGGGAGCATACCATACAGCTACCTGGGAGATGAATATTCCAGGAAAAATGAACAGCCTGTGCAAAGGTCCTGAGATAAAAGTATGACTGGCTCTTAGAAAAACAGCTAGGAGATTAGTATGCTGGAAGAGTGAGAGAGGGACAGAGTTGTTAGAGATGAAGTCAGAGATTTAACATGAGCCAGTTTGTGAAGGGTCTTGTAGGCCTTTACAAGGACTTCAGATTTTATTCTGAGTGAAATGGGGATCTTGCAGGAGGGTTTTTCAGCAGAGGAGGGATATGGTCCAGCTTCTGCTTTAACAGGATCCCCCTGGCTTCAGTTCAGAGAATAGACTGGTGGTGGGAGGAGAGCCTGAAGAGAAGCAAAGAGACCAGTCAAGAGGCAACTACAATAATCCAGGCAAGAGGTGATGGTGGAGTAGAGAGGCTGTAGTGAGTCAGGAAGAGAAATCAGCAGGGAAGCCAATGGAGTAGTTTACAGAAAGGGGGAGGTTGTCATGGAGCTGTGGGTCAGAGAAAAGGGTCAAGAAAGGGCCAAAGCTGCCTTGCCCCAGAGCATGCACAGATGGCCTCACTGATGGGTGGGTCTGGAGATACTATCCTCTGTGGAGAAGGACAGAGTCAGTTTATTCAAGCTACATGCAGGGTTTTTTTTATGACTTATTCTATACATCTCTCCTCTTTGGTTAGGGCAGAAGTGGGAAGAGTGACAGCTCTCCCCATCAGAGAGCCCTCCTGAGGGTGGGGATCAGAGAGAGTTCCATGCTCTCCATAGTGAGGTGTAACTAGTACCCCTTGGTTCACACTACCTGTATCCAAGTGCTGCTTCTCTGGGCTGCCCACAGAGTATCCCATGTAAAAGTGGCTACTTGCAAATGTGTCTTAGTAGTTAGCAAAAGAAGGTAGGAACAGGATACCCTAGTGTAGAGATAAGAGACAGACATATTGGGACTGGACAGAGGGCAAGACAACATCAAGTCCCAAAAAAAGGGTTAATTGATGTGAACCCAGGGGTAGTTAGAATTCTGTTGGAGGTACTAGCAGGGATAGAAGTACTCTGGGAAGGCTCCCCAGAGGTGGTTGGGAAAGACAACTTGAAGAATGAGTGTGGTCCATGTATGTAGCACAAAGAGGACAACCTGGTCCTTGTCTCGGCTCTGCCACTGATTTGCTGTGTGACAGTGGTAGGGTTCCTAGCCTTTTCTGAGCACCAATTTTCTAGGCTAAGCAGTTAAAGATTTGGATGAAATTATCTCTTGGGTAAGTCTCAGCAAGGAAGTCGTAAGTTGAGAGAATCTAAAACTAGACTGGAGCTTCCTTGAGAGTTGGTATCCCAGTACTCAGTACAGACCCCAGCACAGAGCTGGTCCTCAACCAGTGTTCCTTGAGTGGTTTGTTAGGTCTGTGGGGTGATGCCAGAAATGGCAAGATCTCTCTAGAGACTTCCTAGTCTCAGTTTCTATTATTCCTCCTAGGGGATATGTTTATTGTTTTTTGCCTGATTAGTACTTATTATTCAACTTCTGGTAAGATAATCTATATGTTCTTTAAGGAACTACCCTTCTCCCATGCTCAGTCTCTCTGGTTCAGTTAGGGACTGACACCACGCTTGGCTCAAGGGAAGAACACATAATTCAGGCCTGGCTCCAACTCCCCTGGCCATGAAAACTAGTTTAGACATGGGCACAATAAGACTTAGTTTGGGAGTTTTGAAAGAATTGTTGGGAAAAGATAATTTCTCTTTACATTGAATTTGGAGCTTTGAGGATGTTAACCTGAACCTGATGGCTGCCATCTTATAATCATAAAGGGAGAATGTACCAAAGAATGGCACCAATGCATAAGAGAGCAGAACTGAGAGGAGAGCAGAAGAATGAGTCTTAATGACTGAATGAAGCCCTAGATTCAGCTGCACCTAAGGCTAGAGCTGCCGATAAGCTTATCTACTTTGTGAGCTGATAAATATTTTTCTTAAAAAAAAACTGAAGCCTGATTGAGTTGGTTTTAGTTACTTGCAACAGGAGGAATCCTGAATAATATACACCCACCTCACCTTCCATATGGTCCAGTCATTCAGGGCCACTTGTCAGTCTGAAATAAGGCACAAACTTTCATATCTCCATCTTTTGCACATACAGTTGCTTCTGTATAGAATTTTTCCCCTGCTTTGTTCATAGATGTCTGTCTATCCCACAAGAGTCAACCATAGCATGTCATCTGGAATAGTGGAGTAAGGACATCTAAAAATCTGCTTCTTCTTAAAAGCAGTAAGAACTCTAGTACAAATGGTCAAAATCAACTTTTCCAGAACTCTAGCAGCCAACCAAAAGTTTGCTACAATCTGAAGAGAATTATTTGAAAAAAAAAAAAAAAAACCTGTTGATTCTTGGTAAGAACAGCAAGTTTTGTAAGGTTTAGACTTGCCCTATTTCCATCTACTTCTTCCCAGATCCATGATAACCTTGAAAACCAGCAACCTAGCAGCAACCAGAAGGCGCAGACCAGGTTTGGAGATCCTGAAAAAGCCTAATTCCCAGAAATTGTCACTACTTGAACTATCTACCTGCTTCTTGGAAAAGCATCTTTCACAAAGCTTTTTTTTTTTTTTTTTTTTTACCTAACTCAGGGTTCACTCAATGGGGAAAGTCTTATCGCTCAAGCATTTGTTGAAAATGACCAGTAACAATGGTTTAATATCACAGCAGAAGTACGAATTGGGGCAAAAAAGAGGTTATCAGGTCAAAAACCTTAAAAGGAAAATCTGGGGAATGAGACATTCATGGGGGCTTTGAAATGCTCTGACATATCATATTGTTGGGATCTAGGAGGCCACTTGCATATGCAGGGTTGTGTGCATGTACCAAATACACCTGAAAAAGCCTTATGCTTTCACCTCTGTCTGACATTGGGGCTTGCTAGAAGTAGAAAGTGATGGCTAAGGTAGAGTTGTAAACTGATGGAGCATTGAAGTAGTGCCCCAACACACACACACACACACACACACACACACTCTCTTATCAGAGGGTGGTTGTTTATTGATTGATTCAAGGTATTTAAGGAAATCTAGTATTTCCTTAATACTCTCTCTCTTTCCAATTATTAGCTGACCACTAAGCTAACAAAGCATACACTTCAATTAGTTAAGAAAAATCACTAAACAGAAAAACAACAAGAACCAAAGCAAGCAGTAACAAAAACAAATCCTCGGGAGGGGGAGAAATTAATTTTCAGAGTTGTCACATTATATTATTTGAAATGATCAGTTTTCAACAACAACAACAACAAAAATGAGGCATGAAAAAAAAGCATGACCCACACATAGGAAAAAAATCAATAAAAACCGTTCCTGAGGAAGCACAAAGATTGGACTTACTAGACAAACACTTTATTTTTTTTTAAGAATTATTTATTTATTTTAGATAGAAAGAGAGCATGAGCAGGGGGAGGGGCAGAAAGAGAGGAAGAGAGAGAGAGAGAGAGAAGCAGACTCCCCGCAGAGTGCAGGGCTCACCATGGGAGCTTGATTCCAGGACCTGGAGATTACGACATGGAAATCATGACCTGAGCTGAAACCGAGAGTGAGACGCTCAACCCACTGAGCCATCCGGGCACGCCTAGACAAACACTTTAAATCAGCCATTACAAATATGTTCATCAAAAATCAACTAATGTAATGCACCACATCAACAGGCTAAAGAAGAAAAAATATAAGATTATGTCAGTAGATGGGGAAAAAAACACATTACCAACTCATGATAAAAATTCTCTTGATAACTAACATCTACAAAAAACTTACAGTTAACATCATAATCAATGTTGAGAAACTAGATGCTTTCCCAGTAACATCAGGAACAGGCAAGGATGTCTGCTTCTCACCACTTCTATTCAATATTGTACTGGAGGGCTTAGCTAATGTAAGAAGACAAAAAAGGCATACATATTGGGAAGGAAGACATAAAAACATCTTTGTTCATGGATGACATGATTGTCTATGTAAAAAATCCTAAAGAATCAACAAAAACTCCTGGAACTAATAAGCAATTATAAGAAGGCTGCTGAATAGGTTGGTCAATACATGATTTTTTTTTAAACTGGAGGAAACCATGTCTAAAAAATTAAAGGGCATCCAAGTTGGAAAGGGAAAAGTCAAATTATTTCTGTTTGTAAATGACATGATCTTATATGTAGAAAACCCTAAGGATTCCACAAAATGTTTTTAGAACTAATAAACAAATTCAGTAAAGTTGCAGGATATAAGCGCAACACAAAAAGATCAATTACATGTCTATACATTAACAATGAACAATTCAAAAAGAAAATTAAGGGAACAATTCAATTTACAATAGCATTAAAAAGGGTAAAATACTAAAAAAAATCTTTAAAAAAAGGGTAAAATACTTAGGAATAAACTTAATGAAAGGGTCAAAAGACTTGTACACTGGAAACTACAAAATAATGTTGGAGTAAATAAAAGATGACACATAAAGTGAAAACACATCCCATATTCATGGATTGAAAGACTTAATATTGCTAGGATGACAATATTTACTTTAAGAGGTCTACAGATTCAGTGCAATCCCTATCAAAATCCTAACAGTGTTTTTTGCAGAAATAGGAAAAAACATTTTAAAATTCATGTGCAATCTTAAGGGAGCCTGAATAGCCAAAACACTCTTCAGAGAGAAGAGCAAATTTGGAATACTTACACTTTCTGATTTCATAACTTCCCACAAACCTACAACAACCAAAGCAGAGGGATACTGGCATAAGGACAAACATATAGACCAATGGAATAGAATAGAAAGCCCTAAAATAAACCTTTGTGCATAGGGAGAGGTAATTTTTGACAAGGATACCAAAACCATTCAATAGGGAAAGGAGAGTCTTTTCAACAAATGGTGTTGAAAAAACTGGATATCCACATGCCAAAGAATGAAGTTGGACCCTTATCGAGCACCATGCACAAAAATTAACTCAAAATTGATCAAAGACCTAAGCATAAGAGCTAAAATTTTAAAACTCTTAGATGAAAACATGGGAGGAAATCTTCATGGCATTGCATTGACACCAGTAGCACAGGCAACGGAAGGAAAAATAGACAAACTGGACTTCAAAATTAAAAAGTTTTGTCCATTAAAGAAAACTATCAACAGAATGAAAAGGCAATCCATGGACCAGGAAAATATATTTGGAAATCACATATCTGATAATGGGTCCAGAGTATATAAAGAACTCCTAAAACTCAACAACAAAAATCAAACAACCCAATTCAAAAATGGGCAAAGGACTTGAATCAGCATTTCTGCAAAGAAGATATACAAATAGCCAATAAGCACATGAAAAGATGCTCAACATCATTAATCATTAGAGAAATGCAAATCAAAACCACAATGAGACACCACTTCATGCCCATTAAAGTAGCTAGTATAGAAAGAAAGAAAAAAGAAGAAAGAAGAAAGACAAGAAAGAAAGAAAGAAAGAAAGAAAGAAAAAGAAAGAAAGAAAGAAAGAAAACAAAACAATAAATGTTGACCAGGATGAAAAGAAATCAGAACTCCTGTGCACTGCTAGTGGAAATGTAAAATGGTATGGCTGCTGTGGAAAAGAGTAGGACAAAAAATTTAAAAAAATGAATTGCCATATGATCCAGTAATTCCACTTCTGGGTATATGGCCAGAAGAATTGAAAGCAGGGACTCAAACAGATATTTGCACACCCATGTCCATAGCAGCATTATTTGCAATAACCAAAAATGTGGAAACAACCCAAATGCCCTTCAATAGGTGAATGGACAAACAAAATGTATAAACAATGGAATATTATTCAGCCTTCAAAAGGAAGGAAATTCTGACACATGCTATAGCATGGATGAACATTGAAGATATTATGCTAAATGAAATAAGCCAGACACAGAAGGACAAACATTGTGTGATTCTACTTATATGAGATACATAGAGTAATCAAATTCTAGAGACAAAAAATAGAATGGTGGTTGACAGTGGGGCTGAAAAGAGAGAGGAATGGAGAGTTATTGTTTAACAGGTGGAGATTTTCAGTTTCAGAAGATGACAAAGTTCTGGAGATGGATGGTGGTGTGGTCTCACAACAATGTGAATGTAATTAATGCCAATAGCATGTACAGTTAAAATGGTTAAAATGGTAAGGTTTTTTAATCTTGTTTTTTTAAGGAGGCTCCATGCCCACCATGGGGTTTGAACTCATGATCATGAGATCAAGAGTTAGATGTTCTACTGACTGAGTCAGCCAAGCACCCCTAAAATGGTAAATTTTATGTTATGTATATTTTACCACAATAAAAACAAAATTTAATTTAAAAATGTGTACAATAAATTTATACTTACTACCCCCCAAAATGGTTAAAATGGTAAATTTATGTTATATATATTTTACTACACAGACACAGACACAAAAGAACCAAATAGAAATTATAAAATTGAAAAGTAGAGTAACTGAAATGAGAAATTCACTAGCAAGGCTCAACAGCAGATTTGAATTGTTAGAAGAATTAGCAAACTAACTTGAACTGAGATTTTCCAGTCTGAAGAGTAAAAAGGAAAAACAATGAAGCAAAATGAACAGAGCCTCAGAGACACATGGGACAGCATCAGGTGTACCAACACATGCATAATGGTAGTTCCAGAAGAAAAAGAGAGACAAAGGGGCAGAAAGAATACCTGGAGAAAAAAATGACCCAAAAGTCCTAAATCTGATTTTAAAAACCCAACAACACCAATCTACATATACAAATAGCTTAATGAACTTCAAATAAGAGAAACACAGTGAGATCTCCACATAGATATGTTATAATCAATTGATAAAATAAAAGGCAAAGAGAGGAGCTTGAAAGCAGTAAGAGAAAAATCACATGTACATGATCAGCAATTAATGAGATGAAGAGAACCTAACTTCTTATCAGAAACCACAGAGGCCAAAAGACAGAAGGATGACAAAATCCAAGTGCTGAAAGAAAAAGATTGTCAAGCAAGAATTCTCTGTCCAGCAAAACTATCCTCCTTCAAAAATGAATGAGAAATTAAGGTATTGAAAGATTAAAAAAAAAAAGATATTTCATTGCTAGCCTTACCTACTGATATTTCATCACCAGACCTGCCCTACAAGAAATATCAAAGGGAGTTCTTCAAACTGAAATGAAAGGACTCTAGATGGTAATAACATGAATCAGTAGAAAGAAAAAAAAGAGTACTGATAGAGGCAACTACATAAATATTTAAAGACAGTACAAATGTAATTTTGTTTGTAATGCTTTTTTTCTATCCGACTTAAGAGACAATGATATAAAGCAATAATAAAATTGTGTTAATGGGCTTACAATGTATAAAGATGAAATTTGTATGGCAGTCACAGCATAAATGAGGAGGGAGGGAATTAAGCTATATGGGAGCAAAATGTTTTTATACTATTGATATTAAAATAGTATTAACCCAGACTGATAGCCTTAAATTAAGATCTTAATTGTAATATCTGGGAGAGCCACTAAAAAAGACAAAAACAAAACAAAACCAAAAAAGTCAAAAATATGTGGTAAAATAAATGACAAGACAATTAAAATGTTACACTAAGATATCTAATTAACACAAAAAAGGGCAATAATGGAAGAATTAAGGAAAAAAAAGACATAAGACATATGAAGAACTAACAGCAAAATGGCAGGTATAATTCCAATCTTACTAGTAATTGCATTAAATGTAAATGAATTAAACACCCAATCAGAATGTAGAATGGATTTTAAAATCTATGATCAACTATACATTCTCTATAAGGGACATATATTAGATTTAAAGGCACAAATTGGTTAGGAATAAAAAGATGGAAAAAGATATGTAAATAGTAACCAAAAGAGAGTTGGAGTATCTATACTAATATCAACAAAATCAACTTTAAGACAAAATTGTTACTAGAAAAAATAATGTTTTATAAGGCTAAAAGGGTTAATCCAATATAGAGATATAAAAAATATAAATTTATATGCACCTAACAAAAGAGCTCCAAATTAAATGAAGCAAACACTGACAGACTTGAGGGAAGAAATAAAAAATTCAACAGTAATTGTTGAAGACTTCAATACCCCACTTTCAATAATGGATAGAACAACTAGGCAGAAGATCAACAAGGAAAAAGACTTGAACAACACTATCAACCAACCTAACAAACATCTATATAGAACACTCTACTCAACAACAGCTTCATACATACTCTTCTTAAATGCATGTGGAACATTATCCAGGGTAGACCACATATTAGGTCATAAAACAAGCTTCAGTAAATTTAAAAGGATTAAAATAATACAAAGTGTGTCCTCCAGTCAAAATGAAAATAAATTAAAAGTCCACAAAACAAGAACATTTGGGAAATTTGCAAATATGTGGAAATTAAACAATGCACTCCTAAATAATGGGTTAAAGAAGGAATAACATGGAAAACAGGAAAATACATTGAGATGAATGAAAACAGAAACACAACATACCAAAACTTATGGGATGCAGCTAAGGCAATACACAGAGGGATATTTTATAGTTGTAAATGCCCATATTTTTTAAAAAAGAAAGATTTCAAACAATAACATAACCTTCCACCTTTTAAGTTTCTTAAAACTAGAAAAAGGAGAGCAGACTAAACCTCCAGAAGGAGGAGGGAAATAATAAATATTAGAGCACAAAATAGCCAAATAAATAATAGAAAAACAATAGAGAAAATCAACAGAATTAAGAGTTGGTTCTTTAAAAGTAACAACAGAATTGACAAATCATTAAGTAGGCTGATCAAGAAAGAAGAATAGACTCAAATTGCAAAAATGAGAAATGAAAGCAAGATAGAAATAAAAAGGACTTTAAATACTATGAAAAATTGTATGTCAATAAGTGAAATAAATTAGATGAAATAAACAAATTTCCAGAAAGAGAGAAACCACTGAAATTGATGCGATAAAAATGGAAACATTTGAATAGACTGTAACAAATAAAGATATTGAACTAGTAATCAAAAAAAAAAGAAACACAAAGAGGGGTGCTTGGGTGGCTCAGCTGGTTAAGCATCTGCCTTCAGCTCAGGTCATGGAGCCCTGTGTCAGGCTCCCAACTCAACAGGGAGTCTGCTTCTCCCTCTCCCTAGGCCCATTGCCCCTGCTTGTTCTCTCTCTCTCTCTCTCTTAAATAAATAAATAAATAAATAAATAAATAAATAATAAAATCTTTAAAAAAAAAAAAACCTGTTGGAACTGATAAACAAATTCAGTAAAGTCTCAGGATACAAAATCAATGTACAGAAGTCTGTTGCATTTCTATGCACCAATAATGAAGCAACAGAAGGAGAAATTAAGAAAACAAACCCATTTATAATTGAACCAAAAAATAATAAGATACCTCAGAATAAACCTAACCAAAGAGGTGAAAGACCTGTACTCTGAAAACTGTAAGATACTGATGAAAGAAATTGAAGATGACACAAAGAAATGGAAAGACATTCCATGCTCGTGGGTGGGAAGAACAAATATTGTTAAAATGTCTATACTACATAAAGCAATGTACACATTCAAAGCAATCCTTATCAAAACACCAACAGCATTTTTCATAGAACTAGAACAAACAATCCTAAAATTTGCATGGAACCACAAAAGACCCTGAATAGCCAAAGAAATCTTGAAAAAGAAAAGAAAAGCTGGAGGCATCACGATTCAAGACTTCAAGTTATATTATAAAGCTGTAGTGATCAAAACAGAAAAAAAAAAACCAGACACATAGATCAATGGAACAGAATAGAAAACCCAGAAATGAACTCACAATTATATGATCAATCGATCTTCAACAAAGCAGGAAAGAATATCCAATGGGAAAAAAAGACAGTCTCTCCAACAAATGGTGTTGGCAAACCTGGACAGCAACATGTAAAAAAATGAAACTGGACCACTTTCTTATGCCATATGCAAAAATAAATTCAATATGGATTAAGGATCTAAATGTGAGACCTGAAACCATAAAAATCCTAAAGGAGTACACAGGCAGTAACTTCTTTGACATTGGCATTAGGAACTCCTTTGTAGATATGTCTCCTGAGGTAAGGGAAACAAAAACAAAAATAAACTATTGGGACTACATCAAAATAAAAAGCTTGTGCACAGAGAAGGAATCAGTCAACAAAACTAAAAGGCAACCTGCTGAATGGGAGAAGACGTATCTGATAAAGGGTTGGTGTCCAAAATATATAAAGAACTTATACAACTCAACACCCAAAAAACAATGCAATTAGAGGTGGGCAGAAGACATGAAGAGATATTTCTCCAAAGAAGACATACAGATGGCCAACAGACACATGAAAAGATGCTCAACATCACTCATCATCAGGGAAATGCAAATCAGAACCACAATGAGATATCACCTCACACATGTCAGAATGGCTAAAATCAACAACACAAGAAACAAGACGTGTTGGTGAGGATGTGGAGAAAAAGGATCCCTCCTACACTGTTGGCGGGAATGCAAGCTGGTGCAGCCACTGTGGAAAACAGTATGGAGGTTCCTCAGATAGTTAGAAATAGAACTACCCCATGATCCAGGAATCACACTACTGTGTACTTACCCCCCCCCAAAGAAACACTAATTGGAAGGGATACATGCACTCCTATGTGTATTGCAGCATTATTTACCATAGGCAAATTATGGAAATAGTCTAAGTATCCATCAGTTGATGACTGGATAAAGAAGATGTGCAATATATATATATATATATATACATATATATATATATGTATATATATATATATGTATATATATGATGGAATATTATTCAACCATAAAAAAGAATGAAATCTTGCCATTTGCAATGACATGGTTGAAGCTAGAGAGTATAATGCTAAGTGAAATAGGTCAGTCAGAGAAAGACAAATACCATATGATTTCACACATATGTGGAGTTTAAGAAACAAAACAAATGAGCAAAGAGAAAAAATAAGAGAGACAGAGAGAGAGAGAGATACCAAGAAACAGACAACTATAGAGAACAAACTGATGGTTACCAGAGGGGAGGTGAGGGGGAGGCAAAATAGGTGATGGGGATTAAGGAGTGCACTTGTGATGAGCACTGGGTGGTGTATGGAATTGTTGAGTCACTGCATTGTATACCTGAAACTAATATAACACTGTATGTTAACTATACTGGAATTAAAATAAAAACTTTTTAAAAATCCCACAGAAAAGATCTCAGACTCAGGTGACTTTTCTGGTGAATTCTACCAAGCATTTGAAGAAAAATTAATACTAATTCTCATAATGTCTTCCAAAAAAATAGAATAGTAGGGAGCACTTCTCAACTCATTCTATGAGGCCAGTATCAACCTGATACCAAAACTGAAAACATTACATGAAAACTACAGGCCAACAAATATAGACTCCAAAATATTCAACGAAATACCAGCAAACTGAACCTAGCAATTTATAAAAAGGTAAATCCACCAAGTGGGATTTATCCCAGGAATTCAAGTTTGCCTTAACACCCACAAATCAATCAATGTACACTGTATTAACAGAATAAAGGACAAATAAAGTGCAATAATTTTAATGAACACAGAAATAGCTTTTGACAAAAATCCAATAAGTTTTCATAATAAAACACTAAACCAGGAGTAGACGAAATCTTCCTCAACCTGATCAAGAGCATATAGCAAAAACCCACAGCCAACATCATACTTCATGGTGAAAAAAATTCATACTTCACTCTAAGGTCAGAAACAAGACAAGGATGTGTGCTTTCACTGCTCATATTAAACATTGAACTGGAGGTTCTAGCCAGGGCAATTAGGCAAGAATTCTTGCCTAATATATTTAAAATATATAATATATTATATTTATATATAAAGGCATCCAGATTAGAAAGGAAGAGGTAAAACTTTGGTTATTACTTCTAATAGTGTTGTCTCTGTGTGCGTGTGTTTCTTGGGATTTTCTATATACAAGATCATGTCATTTGTGAATAGAGATAGTTTCAACTGATTTTCAACAAGAGTGCCAAGATAATTCAGTGAGGAAAAGAGTAGTAACTTTTTAACAAATAGTGGTGGGAAAATTGGATGTCTGCAGGCAAAAGAATGAAGTTGGACTCCTACCTCACACCATATTAAAAAATTAATCCAAAATGTGTTCAATATAAGAGCTAAAAATATAAAACTCTTAGAGAAAAAGGTGAGTTTGAATTAAGTTCTTGGGGTGCATGGGTGATTCAGTCGGTTAAGCCACTTCCTTTGGCTCAGGTCATGATCTCAGAGTCCTGGGATCAAGCCCCAGGTCAGGCTCCCTGCTCAGTGGGGAGTCTGCTTTTCCCTCTACCTCTCCCCCTGCTTGTGCACTCTCTCTCTCAAATAAATAAAATCGTAAACAAAATTAGGTTCTTTTTTTTTTTTTATGTTATGTTAGTCACCATACAATACATCATTGGTTTTTGATGTGGTGATCCACGATCCATTGTTTTCGTATAACACCCAGTGCTCCATGCAGTACGTGCCCTCCTTAATACCCATCACCGGGCTAACCAATCCCCCCTCCCCCCTCCCCTCTAAAACCCTGTTTGTTTCTCAGAGTCCATAGTCTCTCATGGTTCATCTCTCCCTCCAATTCCGCCCCCCCCATTTTTCCCTTCCTTGTCCTAATGTCCTCCACGCTATTCCTTATGTTCCACAAATAAGTGAAACCATATGATAATTGACTTTCTCTGCTTGACTTATTTCACTTAGCATAATCTCCTCCAGTCCCATCCACGTTGATGTAAAAGTTGGGTATTCATCTTTTCTGATGGCTGAGTAATATTCCATTGTATATATGGACCACATCTTCTTTATCCATTCATCTGTTGAAGGGCATCTCGGCTCTTTCCAGTCTGGCTATTGTGGACATTGCTGCTATGAACATTGGGGTGCATATGGCCCTTCTTTTCACTACATCTGTGTCTTTGGGGTAAATACCCAGTAGTGCAATTGCTGGGTCATAGGGTAGCTCTATTTTTAAATTTTTGAGACACCTCCACGCTGTTTTCCAAAGTGCCTGTACCAACATGCATTCCCACCAACAGTGTAAGAGGGTTCCCCTTTCTCCACAACCTCTCCAACATTTGTTGTTTCTTTCCCTGTCCATTTTTGCCATTCCAACTGGTGTAAGGTGGTATCTCAATGAGGTTTTGATTTGGATTTCCCTGATGGTTAATGATGATGAACATTTTTTCATATGTCTGTTAGCCATTTGTATGTCTTCTTCAGAGAAGTGTCTTTTCATATCTTCTGCCCACTTTTTGACTTGATTATTTGTTTTTTGGGTGTTGAGTTTGAGAAGTTCTTTATAGATCTTGGATACCAGCCCTTTATCTGTAGTGTCATTTGCAAATATCTTCTCCCATTCTGTGGGTTGCCTCTTTGTTTTGTTGACTGTTTCCTTTGCTGTGCAGAAGCTTTTTATCTTGATGAAGTCCCAAAAGTTCATTTTTGCTTTTGTTTCACTAGCTTTTGGAGATGTATCTTGAAAGAAGTTTCTGTGGCCGATGTCAGAGAGGTTACTGTCTGTGTTCTCCTCTAGGATTTTGATGGATTCCTGTCTCACATTGAGGTCTTTCATCCACTTTGAGTTTATCTTTGTGAATGGTGTTAGAGAATGGTCGAGTTTCATTCTTCTGCATGTGGCTGTCCAATTTTCCCAGCACCATTTATTGAAGAGACTGTCTTTTTTCCATTGCATGTTTTTTCCTGCTTTGTCAAAGATTATTTGACCATAGAGTTGAGGGTTCATATCTGGGTTCTCTATTCTGTTCCATTGGTCTATATGTCTGTTTTTGTGCCAGTACCATGAAGTCAAACTCTCTCTTTTCGCAGACGACATGATACTTTATGTGGAAAACCCAAAATACTCCATCCCCAAATTACTAGAACTCATCCAGCAATTCAGCAATGTGGCAGGATACAAAATCAATGCACAGAAATCAGTTGCTTTCTTATACACTAACAACGCAACTGTAGAAAGAGAAATTAGAGAAACGATTCCATTTACAATAGCACCAAAAACCATAAGATACCTCGGAATAAACCTAACCAAAGAGGTAAAGGATCTATACTCTAGGAACTACAAAACACTCATGAAAGAAACTGGAGAAGACACAAAAAGATGGAAAAATATTCCATGCTCATGGATCGGAAGAATAAACATTGTTAAAACGTCTATGCTACCCAGAGCAATCTACCTTCAATGCCATCCCGATCAAAATTCCGATGACATTTTTCAAAGTGCTGGAACAAACAATCCTAAAATTTGTATGGAATCAGAAAAGACCCCGGATCGCCAAGGAGATGTTGAAAAAGAAAAACAAAGGGCATCACGTTTCCCGATTTCAAGCTATATTACAAAGCTGTGATCACCAAGACAGCATGGTACTGGCACAAAAATTAGGTTCTTATGGTGTCTTAGATGTGACACCAAAAACACAGGTGACAAAAAAAAAGAATAGAGAAATTGGACCTCATCAAAATTAAAAACTTCTGTGCTTCAAAAGACACCATCAAGACAATGAAATGATAAAAATACGTTACAAGATGGGAGAAATTGTTTGCCAATCATATATGTGATCAAGGACTTATATTCAGAATAAAGAACTGTTACATCTCAACAAAAAAAACACAATTCAGTTAAAAAAATTGGGAAGTGATCTGAATAGATATTTCTCTAAGGAAGATATACAACTGGCCAAGAACACATGAAAAGATGCTTCACATAATTAGCCATCAGAGGAATGTACATTAAGACCACAATGAGGTACCTGTTAACACACACTAGGATGGCTATAATAAAAAAGACAACTAACAACAAGTGTTGGCAAGGATGTGGAGAAATTGGAACCATCTTACACTGCTGATGGAAATGTAAAATGGTGTAGCTGCTTTAGAAAATAATCTGGCAGCTCCTCAAAAAGTTAAACATAGAGTTACTATATGATTTAACAATTCCACTCTTATGTACATATTTAAGAAAAATGAAAACATATGTCCACAGAAAAACGTGTACATGAAGGTTCATAGCAGCTTTATTAATAATAGCCAAAGGTGGGAAAAAACGAAGTGTCTATCAACTGACGAGTGGATAAATAAAATGTGGTTTATCCCTATGATGGAACATTACCTAGCCACGAAAAGGAACAAAGTACTGTCACATGCTACAACATGGATGAAGCTTAAAAACATTATGTTAAGTGGAAGAAACCAGATGCAAAATGCCACATATGACATGAATCCATTCATATTACATTTCCAGAAAAGGCAAATCCATAGAGATAGAAAGGAAATTGGTGGCTGTCAGAGGCACAGAGTGGGGAAGGTGGGACTTGGGAGTTACTGCTAATGGGTATAGGGTTTCTTTTGGGGTTGATGAAAATGCTCTAAAAGTAGATAATGCACAACTCTGAATATACTAAAATTCACTGACTTGGGTGCTTTATTTTTTTTAAGATTAATTTACTTATTTGAGAGAGAGAAAGAGAGAGTGGCAGGAGGAGCAGAGGGAGAGACTCTCAGGCCGACTCCCCACTGAGCCCGGAACTCCATCCCAGGAGCCATGAGATCATGACCTGAGCCGAAACCAAGAGTCGGACGCTTAACCTATTGAGCCACCCAGGTGCCCCTGACTTGTGCACTTTAAATGAGTGAATTTGACGGTTAATGAATTCTATCTCCATAAGGATCTTATTTTTTAAAAAAATGAGTCACTCAGGTTCATTCCTCTGTGAAACAGTCCCGAGTTTCACAAGGGCAAGGGGACAGGGCAGAGAATTAGAAAGGCCTGAGCTGCCATTGCTGAGTGCCTCCTTTTGGCAGGCACTGTGCTGGGCACTCGACATACCTGAACTTGTTTTGAATCTAGGACCAATTCTGTGAGGAAGGAGTTACCATCTCCATTTTATAGTCACTTTATAGTTGGTAAAACTGAGCCACTTGCAGAAAGTGGTGGAGGCAGGATTTAAACCCAGATCTGTGCTCCATGTCCTCTTCCAGGGGCCTGGCTATGGGGGGGCTCATAGATGATCCTGCTCCTTTGATCCCTGTGTCCCCAGCCATGGAGTGGAGGGGACAGTGGGCCCTCGTTAGAGCTCGGTCCCTGATGCCCTGTCCGACTGAACTCTCCATCTTGATGCAGCTGGCTGGGGTGGGGAGTGCACATGAGCTCAGCTCTGGCTGCTGAAAACCTATCTTGAGCTCCAGACTTGCAGACTGGGTGTATTTTTATCATAGGTCACAAGGAATTTCCCGACCAGGGGATCAATACCAGTTCATTATTCATGGGGGGAGGGGTGGAGTCTGGGACAGGCAGCCGGTGGTAGCTGTGCTTGAGGACTCCTTCAGGCATTTCCTGCACATGACAGTGCTCCCATCCTCCCTCTCCCTCGCCCTAGCTCTGTCTGAGCACCGTTAGGTGCTTTAGAAACGTTGCGTCATTTATACCCAAGATCTTAAGAGTAAGTAAGGTTCATCTAATACCTGGCTTGCTGGGGTGCAGAAGGGTTGAGAGACTTGCCTGAGGTCACACAGCTAATAACTGTCTGGGCTGGGTTTCCTGTTGAGGTGGGATAGCGGCATCAGTGGAGACCCCGCTGAGGAAGTGACTTCACCTTTCCAGACTCAGCTTCTCTCCCCACTCCCTGCCTCCACTCCAGCCCTCCCACCTATCTGAGCTCTCTGAGGACACTGTTCCTAGCAGTGTCAGCTGACTCAGTAAGGTAGGCAGCAATTCTCATTTGACAGATGAGGAAACTGAGGCACAGGGATGGAGAAACCACAAAGTAGCACATCAGTAGCCGCAATCCAGCTCCTCTCCCTTTCAGCTGAGCATTTTTCCCCACAGCACACAGGCAGACAAACCAGTTTTCCAGACCAGCCTAGAAAGTTTGGGGTGAGGGCCTATAATCACATCGTACCTGCAGGAACACAGGGCCCAGTCAGGAGTCTAGGCCCCAGCAGCTTCCTAAGTGAAGAAAATCCCTTCAAGGCTCGTGCCCGGCCAACTGCTCTGCCCGCTACCAGCTTAGACCCAGCTGGGGCCTTGCAGAGGAGACCCTGGGGAGCATCAGTTCCCCGTGAGGCACCTGGAGCAGCTCCAGATGCTGGCCTTTGGCCCCGAGAGTACTGTACTCCTGCCATTTTGGGCTTCCCCAGCAGCCGCAGACACCTTGCTTCTCCTCCCCTGGCTTCCGTCAGGACTCAGGCTGCTTCCTGGAGCCAGGCAGGCCACGGAAGCCCCATCCTCTCTCCCCAGAGATAGCTCAAATGACCATTAAGCTTTGAGCAGATGCAGGCAGTGGTAGGCGAGGGCCCAGGGCAGGAAGCATTTTGTTCTCTGCTAATTAGCCTCCTATGGTCAGCTGAGAGGGTCTGGAGCCTCTAAGCAAAACAGCCACATCAGTTCTCCATAGCTGCTCCTCTGTGGCCCACAACCTGAATGCTTTGGGCCTGGTGGGCAAGCAGATGTCTGGACAGCCCACGCTACATGGCAGGGAATGTGCAGACGGGGGCTTCGCAGATGGTCTCAGCCTCGTGGAGTCCAGTCCAAAGGGCCTCCCTGGGAGATGTGAGAGGGCCAGGGAGCCTGAGGGGCAGAGGCACATCCTAGGATCAGAAAGCGCTTCCCAGCCCTGTCTGCTCTGAAAACCTGGGTTCTGCTCATTCCTTGTCATGACCATTCCTTGTCATGACCACCAAACCACTTCCCCAGCTCAGACTCACAGGTCCTCAGAAAGCATCTACTCCCCCACCTTCTCCATTGTACAGATGAAGGAAGAAGCTGAGGCTCCGAGAGGCAGAAGGCTCTATTATGCAGAGCAGTGACAGAGCGGGGATAAAGCTTTACCCCCCCAGCCCTATCCCTCACCCTGTCTGTGCCCCACTACCTTAGCTACGAGATACCAACTCGTCAGAAGGCAAGGCCTGTGGGATTCCCCTCTATTTTTCCAGCCCTGGTGTCTGATGCTTAGTAAGTGCTTAATGTTTTTAGACTGATGACTTCCTGATCTGAGCAGCTCCTCAGAGACCAGTTGAGCTTTGGAAAACCCTGATGACTGGCTTGAGGTGGCCCTTGAGGTTTGGCCCTTGAGGCTTTCCGTATCTTCCTAGAGCCCTCCCAAAGCTGTCCAGTGTTCAGGTCTCCCTTCGTCCCTGCCCCTATCCCTGTCTTTCCTTGCTCTGGCATCCAGGAGGCTGAAGCTCAGGGATATTTCACATCAAACAGGTTGTGGTTCCCTGCTTTCCCCAACTCTGGTCTCAGACCTTGCTATATCCCAAGCCCCACCCAGGGAAGATCCATCCAGGTCCATCCAGAGAGAGAGAGCAGGCACCAGAAAACTCTTCAGGCAGGCCTTGGTCACAGAGAGGGACTGGCCTTTGAAATCTCTTTGACCCTTGGCCCTCAGACTACCACCTCACTTCTTTCTGGTTTAATTAGAGTGCTGTCAGCATTCTCTCAACCCCTGCCTCCCCATCGCCACCCAAAGGGATCACTTCCCAGCCAGTCTCCCTCTTCATGTTCCTCCACGTAGGCTTGAGCTCTTCAGGAAACAGCCCTGGGTCCTGCTGCGAATGACCAGGTCATTGCAGTCTGCGAGACTTTATATTAAGGCTTCTGCTGGAGTCAGATCAGCCCTACTGTCCCTGCCCACTGCCTGCCTCATGCCTAAGCTTGCTATGCCCTTCAGGCACTGCTTTGGTGTTTGGCTACTCTTGCCAGGGCTTCCTTGGCACCCTTGCCAGTTTTCCCGGCCATTCTTCTCCTTTTGTACCCACCCCACCCTCCGGCCCAAGCCAAACTAGCCTCACACCTGAGCTCCATGGATGTGGCAAGATAAATCCTTACTGGGTGACCAGCATTGTGATAGGCACTTCGATGGCCACCATCTCTTTTGATCCTCATGTCAACCTGTTGAGGTCGGAGCCACAGTCCCAGTTTAGAGATAAAGAACCTAAGGCTCAAAGAAATCCTCAGAGGTAAGTGGTGAAACTAAAAGTGAAATCAGTTCTGTCTGATTCCAAAGACAGAATTCGGGCAGCTGAAAGAGGATGAACTGGGGCCAGGGAAAAAGCCCATCTGACCCATCTGCGTCCCTCGCCCATCAGACTAGGAGCAGCACAAGGGCAACACAGTTCATTGAGGGCTGACTCCACACTGGCCCCTGTACATACGTTGCTTCTCTCCATTGCCTGAAAGTTCCATGTTGGATCTCACTGAAGTCTGTAGAGCTGGGAACCTAACTTGGTGCTGGGCCCCAATGCGTTCGGTGTAGATGCCAGTGGTAGGAACAGGTGAGAAATGAGTGTAGGTTTTGGTGACTAACGTTGGTCACCAGGGTGGGGCCCTGAGGTGGTGGTCAGCGGTAGGGTGGAGAAATGTGTGTGTGTGTGTGTGTGTGTGTGTGTGTGTGTGTGTCTGCTAGTCCAGGTGGCAGCTGACTCAGATCCCTGGTCGCCTGTGTGGAGGGAACGATGAGGCCTGGGACTGAGTCTTCCTGAGTTTGCCAAGGACTAGGGGGAGACACCATGAGCTCCACTCTGCTCCTTTCCCCTGGGACCCCTGTGGTGAAGCCCAGCACCCCATCCCACCCCACAGCCTCCCAGCTACTCTTCCTCCCTTAGCCCCAAATGGAATCTCATCAGCATATTAATAGGACATTATGGTTTCTAATGAGGAGCCAGAAAACATTTATGGAGCAGATTAAAGACAGCTCCACCCCATTAACCAGCTCTGGGCCCTCCCTGGGGATCCTCAGGTGGGGGGAGGGGCAGAGAGGCTTGGAGGAGGGGAATTGTTGTTTCCTGCTGGCCCATAGAAAGGGACGGTGGGAAGAGAGCCACAGGGAGAGAAGCTGGGCTCAGACCCCCAGGCTCCTCCTCCCTCCTTTTTCTCTGGGTCTCAAGGTGACCGTCGGACTGGCAGAGCGTTGGCATTGCTGCTGTCCTCGTCCCAGAAGGCTCTTGAGGGCGAGGAAGTCTAGGGCCTGAGGCTGATGGGTCCACCACACCAGCTGGGACCTTCATCCAGCCCCAGCCCCAGCCCCAGCCCTTAATCTTGTCCAAGCGTGGGGGTAGCCAAGGCTGGCCACACTGGCCTCTGCCTTTACATTTAAGGTAGACATAACTCAATGAACGTCTATAAACAAGAACCTGCACTGATTGGCCATCTGTGTGCTAGGCACTATACGGGACACCCTCCCACATGGGATGTCACTGACTCCATTAAAAAATAACTGCACAAAGCAGACGCCGGAAGCAACTTGCCCAAGGTGGCACAACAACTCTGAGATTCTAAGCTCAGTCTGTCTGATTTTAAAGCCCACACTGTTTCCCTTATGCCATGCGGCTTATTAGCAGCTCCTCGGTGTAAGTGACCTTGCTTACACCCCCGGGCTTTGCTTCCTAACCTCCTACTGTTTCCCCAGGGGCAGCGTGGTATTATGGGAAATATGAGTTGGTAGAGAGAAAGATCTGAATTTCAACTCCAGCTCTTCCATGACCTAGCTGTCATCTGTCAAAAGAGGCTGGGACTCCAGGGTCCTTGTGAAGAGTCAATGAAAAGTACTTGGTAAACATTGACCACTAATACTACTCTCTATCCTTCATTTGTTTCCGTCCGTCAAATGGGGCTACTTTCGCTCACCCTAACTGCTTCCGTGGGTGGGGAGGGCTGTGGCAGGATTAAGTAACACAGGGAAAGCAACAGAATGCTACCCCAATGTAAGGGTTATGGCCAGCAGCCCTCTTTGTCCTCAGCCAAGCTGGTGAAATTGTCCTATGTATCATAGGCAGGGCAAACTTTTTTTTTTAAATATTTTTTATTTATTCATTTGAGAGAGAGAGAGATAGTGAGAAAGAGAGCACGAGCAGGGGAGAGAGGGAGAAGCAGGCTCCCCGCTAAGCAGGGAGCCTAACGTGGGGCTCGATCCCAGGACCCTGGGATCATGACCTGAGCCGAAGGCAGACACTTGATCAACTGGGCTACCCAGGCATCTCCTGAATTTGTATTCTTTCTGCCCAGGCTGGACATCTTTTCTGGAAGGAAAATGTTGCTCTGGGTTTAGTTGTTTGTTCATTCATTCATTTAATGTGTGCGTGTGTGTGTGCCAGGCACTATCTCAGGTGCACGGGTTACAGAAGAAAACTAGCCAGACGTGGTCCTGCCCTTCATGAGCTTTGATTTTGCGGGGTGGGGAGACAATAAGCAAACAAGCTGATGGCTTGGTGCTATGAGGAAATGGTGTGATGGGCTAGAGCGGACTGTGTAGTGAGGAAAGGCTTCTGAGAAGGGTGATGCCCTCGTGATGAGATGAAGGCCATATTCAGGGGGCAGAGAGTTCCAGGTGGGGGGGTGGGCAGCGAGGACAAAGGCTTAGAGGCCAGAGTGTCGCCCAAGAGTGAGGAGGAGTCTTAGGCTTGATCTGCATCTCATGCGTCATCCTTTGGGAAGGTGTTTTGGAAAGTCAGAGTAACACCCTATCTGAAGACAAATGTGTGTGTTGGGGAGGGGTTAGTGCAGAAGAGGGGTGTCCCCGGGCAGATGGTGGGGTATGATCGGGCCGCGGCTCACTCAGTTCCTGGGAAGAGAAAGGTACAGTGGAAAGAGGACGAAACTTGGAGTCCAGAGGTCCTGGTTCCAGTCCGGTCTGCACCACTGACTCATATCTAATGTAAATGGCATGTGTAATTTCGGCCAAGTCCCTTTGCCTCCCTAGGCCACGGTCACCATCAATAAGATTGGGGGGGGCTCCCTCTTATTTGCCAGCCTTGTCTCTTGGCTTCCCACGCCAAGGAAGTGCTATCTCCTCGGGTACAGCAGTAGTGACAATAGGTGGGGTGGAGTTTGAAGGCCTGGAAAGGGTGATGGTGAGGTCCTGTGCTGCCTTGTGCCTGGGTCCCCAGCCTGTGGTGGGGAGGAGCCTCCGTCCCTCCAAGTGCCCCTCCGTTCGCCTTCCCAGCTAGCTCATTCCTTCCCTTGCTGAGAAGGCGCTTCTCCAGACCCTGGCGCACAGATGCTTTGCTTCTCAGGTTCCCTGCTGGGCCCCACTGAGCCAAGTGCCTCAGCCTCGCCAGGGACTGCTCCCTTCCCCCGCCGCCAGCGCCAGCGCCAGGCCCCCTCCACCCCACATCGCTCTCCCCGCTCTTCTCTGAACTGCCTCCAGCTTGGCTGCGTGGCTGCGATAATGAGGTGTCTGCGACTGAATGCAGTGGGCTCGGCGGGGCAGAACAGCAGGCCAGAGGCCCAGGAGACAGGCTGGAGCAAGCGCAGAGACTGCCCCAGCTGGCCCTGGAATCCTCGAGGTGCCCCCCACCCACCCTGCCAGCCCCAGTGTCATCCTAGGCCCCACCGCCCAGGTCCCAGGGGCAAAGACTTAAGATGAAGAGAGGTCCCGGGTTGTAAAAAAAAAAAAAAAAAAATCCAGCTCCACGATGATGCCAATGATGATAGGAAAAATCTTGGGTTTCAAAGGGTTGCCCCTCTAATAACCCCTTATATCTGGACATGTCGGTGTTTACAGGCACTTTCACTCATTCTGCAAACATTTACTGAGCGCAAACTCACTGCCAGGCCCCATGCGGGTCAGGGGGAAATGAGACACAAGATAGTGAGCTCGCTGCCTAGTGGAGAGACAGACCCTGAAATACGCCAGGATGGTAAGGGAATCAAAGCCAGGACTGGAGCCCCAAGAAGCCAGGGGACTGGGTGTCCAAGCCAGTCTTGAAGGGGCAGGGAGGAAGTGGGAAGGTTTCTCAGAAGAGGGAACCTTTGGAACCAGTCTGATGAAAAAGCAGGAAGTAGGCAGGCAAGGGGGCCTGAGGGTGGGATGGGGATGTCCTATGCACAGGGAACAGCCTGAGAAGCCCAGAGGACATCTTGCTTAATCCCCAAAACAACCCCAGAAGGCAGGGGTTGTCCATTTTCCAGATTGGCAAAACAGAGGCCCAGATGCAATAATAATGCTTGCCTCCAGGTCACGGTTAGTTTGAAAAAAAAAAAAAAAATGCTTTCGGGATACCTGGGTGGCTCAGTCAGTTAAGCGTCTGCCTTGGCCTCAGGTCATGATCCCAGGATTCTGCGATCGAGTCCCACATCGGGCTCCCTGCTCAGCGGGAAGCCTGCTTCTCCCTCTCCTTCTGCCTGCTGCTCCCCCTGCTTGTGTGGGTGCTCTCTCTCTTTTTCTCTCTGACAAATAAATAAATTAATTAATTTTTTAAAAAAAGAAAAAAATGCTTTCTCATCCATCAGCTTCCTTTTCTGCTTACACCGACCCTACGATATAGGGACTTAATGTGCACTTCACAGGTGGAGAGACAGAGAAGGAAAGAGGCTAGAGAAACAGGCTCTGAGCTTTTCCCAAGTTTGCCTAAGTTTCCCACGTTGAAGACCAGCATTTGGGGGGATAGGGACCCTAAGGTTTCCCTTGGGCATCCCTACCTTATTCTCTACCCTGTACCGCTCCACCTTGCCCTGGCTGATCTCCCACGTGGCTAAAGCAGAGTTTAGACAAGACACCACGCCACTCACCCAGAACCCCCGTTCAGTCAAAGAGGCGGGCGAAGAGGGCGTGCAGTATTGGTATTTTCCTGAATTATTCAGGAGCTGTGGCTAGCAAGATGGGGGCGGGGAGGAGAATGGGAGCAGGTGTTCCCACATGCCAAGCATGGCAGCTGCACAGGAAGTGACCCCAGAGGCTGGATCCTCTTCAGCTGCCTGGTCTCTCTCTCTCTCTCCACCCGGAGAGAAACCAGAGAACTCGCAGGCCGGTGGCGCAGAGGGGAGAGGACACTGGGTAGGGGTAGGTGGGAGGAGGGAGCAGCCTGAGGGTGCTTGGTAACAACAGGTTCCCAACTCCTGAGTGCTTCTAATGTGCTACACCTTAGGTCCTTTACTCCCCGCAGTAACTTTGTGCTCTTATTGTTGTTTTATAGATGGAGAAAGAGAGAGAGGCAAAGTAGCTTGCCTAGAGTTTATGGTGGGCCAAATGTTTGCATCCCCACCCTCCAGAATTCATATGTTGAAGCCCTAACCCCTAATGGGATGGTATTAGGAGGCGAGACCTCTGGTGGGTAATTAGGTTTAGATGACACCGTGAGGGTAGGGTCTTTGTGATGGCATTGGTGCCCTTATGAGTAGAGACCAGAGAGCCTGTTCGCTCTGTGCTCTTGCTTGCTCAACACCTTCCCCCTGCCACCCCCACCATGTGAGGCATGCAGCCAGAAGATGGCCATCTATAATCCAGGAGGAGGGCCCTCACCACAAATGAAATCTGCTGGTGCCTTGATCTTGGATTTTCCAGCCCCTGGAACTGGAGAACATAAATGTTTGTTGTTTAACCCATCCAGTCTATGGTATTCCTGAACTGAGTGCAATATGTAAATTGCGGCGCCAGGATTCAAACCTGGGTTTGGGTCCTCCACACCCTTTCCACCATTCCATTCCTTGTACTTGGGATTCAGGCTTCTGGGATTTGGGCCCCGAAGGGGACAACCTGCTCCTCTGACTCTCCCTTTTCAGGGACCCCATGGCTGCTCAGGACCCCAACTAGGTCTGAGATCCAAACTTTCCTCCGTTAAAAGTAACTCCTGGGGGGCTTCTAAAAGTGCAATTACCCGGTGTGGAATTGCACGTGGGTAAGAGAGAGTTTGGGGTTCTGGGCGGGGGCATCCTCAATCTCTTCGTCAGAAGCCCTTGGAGTAGGGGGAAGTGTTTGAAGGTACTGTTAAAAATGCAGCCTCGGGAGTTAGGGTTGCTGGATCTAGCAAAAAAAACCCAGGATGCCCGGTTAGGCTTGAATTTCAGACAAACAATGAATATTTTTTAGGCAACGTATGTCCTTTTCAGGATCAGTATGTACTAAAACAGTGTTCGTTCTTGGTCTAAAATTCAAATTGAACTCAAGTGTCCTGTATTTTATGTGGCAAACCTACCTGGGAGTCAAATCACCTGAGCTTCAACACCAGGTCTGCCGCTACTTAGCTGTGTGACCTCGGGCAAGTTGGTCACCCCCTCAGTGCCTCGGTGTCTTCATCTGTAAAGGATGGTTGAGGAGCTTAAAGGAAATGATGCAGATTGCAAAGCATGTTGCGGTTGTTTTCACTTTTCTTCTTCTTTTTTTATAGATTTCACCGCAGATGCTCCTCTTTTTCCTTACTTTTCCTGGTATGTGGTCCCCAAGCCATACACTGGGGCAGGGGGAGCCTGTTGCATCCACAGAAGTGGAGGACTCACGTCTGTCTTTTATGTTCCTACTGTGTGCTTATCACTGCTAGGCATGCTACTCATCTCATTGGGCCATCACAACCCTACAGATGGGGAAATGAAGGCTTGGCATGATGAATGAACTTGCCCAAGGTCACCGGGCCAACCCTGGAGCCTGGGCCTCTATGATGTTCTGTGGCTCTGCTTCCCCCACCTTCTGCATCCTCCTCACTTGGTACCCAGGTTCTAGCTTACTGAGGGGAACCCCCGGCTCAGGTTTGGGGAGCATAGATAGGAAGCTGAGCAACCTAAGAGAGGAGGCCTGGGGCCTCTCTGGCTCTTGGGCTCCCTGGGTCCAGCTAAAGCACCACCTTTGGGTCTCCCTCCCTCTGCATCCCTCCCCAGCCCAGCCCACGCTGATGGCTCGATCCTGCAGGAAAATGCACTTCTCTCTGATATGCCCAGTTGCATGTCCACTATGCATGCTAATCAGCGGCCAGTGCTTGCCAGCAATTTGCTTCAGTTCTGCGACTCACTGTGAGTTTATTTATTTTTTATATTTATACCTTGTGTGTGAAGATGGCTGCCTTGGAGTAGGAGCGGGGTCTGGAAAAGAGGCCCAGCAGAAATAGGAGGAGGAATGAAGCTGAAGTTAGAAGTCAGGAGGGGATTCAGGGGGTCATCTTTGTCATCCCTCCGCCCTCCGACAGGACTGCACCTGAAGGAGAACAGCGACTCAAAAGGATAACCCTTCTAGCATACTCCTGGCAGACTTTGGAGCAAGGATTAGCAAGCCTCTGTTGAAAAGGAGCAAATCAAGGCTCTGGGGGTAATGTGATACATTGATTCTTCCAACCCGAATCTTTTGACTGTAGACAATAAGGCTTGAGGCATCATCTTGCCTCCCTGTCCCACGTACTGAGAAACCAAGGCCCGGGGAGGGGCAGGCACCTGGCCAAAGTCACACAGTGAATTTGAAGTGGAACCAGGACCAACACCTGGGCTTGCTGACTGCCAGTCCCCACATCTCATGATCGCACCCATACAAACCTGCCTGGGAGGAAGAGGTCTTCCCCCTCACCCACCCACCATGTCTACCAAGGTAAGATGCCATAAACCACTTGAAAGCTCTTCCCATAGAGTTTTCCACAAATTCTTGGTAATTAAGTACTCACATCTCCCCGAGTTCTTTCTAATTGCCCTTACCCCCTACCCACCCCCACTCCTCTCCCGCTTCTCTCTTTAAGGGAGATGGTCTTAAGCTCTGCTGTCACATCAGGGCTTGGCACATCGTAAGCACTCAGTAAACATCTGTCCTAAGCAGATACAAATGAATAGAGCAACTTAGCAGCATCGTGTAAGGGTGAAGATGGATACACACCCCCAGACCCCGGAGAAGTGCTCACACGCATGTCCACCGGGAGACATGCACAAGGATGTTCATAGCAACACTCTCTGTTCTAATAAAATGTGCCATACTACCTAAATGTTCACGATCAGGAGAACGGATAAATAAGCTATGGTGTGTCTATACGATGGAATACTGCATAGCAGCGAAAATGAATAAAATTGCAGCTGCATGTGTTAACCCAGACACATCTCAGACACGATGTGGAGTCAGAAAGCCACTTACTAAGCATACACAGAATGCCACTATGCAAAGCTTTCAACACACTGACATCAGGAGAGTGGCTACCGTGAAGAGGGTTAAGACTGAGAATAGGGGGGCACCTGCGTGGCTCAGTCGGTTAAGCATCTGCCTTCGGCTCAGGTCGTGACCCCGGGGTCCTGGGATCGAGCCCCGCATCGGGCTGTCTGCTCAGCGGGGAGCCTGCTTCTCCCTCTCCCTCAGTCCCTCTCCCTGCTTGTTCTCTCTCTCTCTCTCTCTCTCTCTCTCTCTCTCATAAATAAATAGGGTACACAGAGAGCTCTGGTGTTATCTGTGATATTTTCTTTGTGAAGCTGAATGATGGGTAACGGGGGTTGTTATGTTATTCTTGAGACCATCGCGCATATCTGAAATAAGTCATTCTAAAAACAAACAAATGGAAAGAAGAAATAGATGGATAAATAAATGAATGTAGGCTGCTTCCCTTCAGCCAGAGGACTAACTCTCCTGACTTTCCTTTGTTTCGTGTGAGTCTCTGTTGGACTCACGTGAGCTTTGGAGTTCAACTAACCTGGGTTGGAATCCTGGGTCAGCTCCTTGCTGCCTTGTGACATGGGGACCTGATTCCTTCCCTACACTACCCACCTCGGGAGGCTATTTGTGAGCACTCACTAAGAGGATGGAATGTCTTGGAGTTTATCTATTCCCATCCCCCATTTCACAGATGACGTAAGTAAGACCCGAATGGGAACCTCAGCCCCCGCTGTGGAGCTAGGAAAGTACCTGCTCCTTACCCTACCACCGGACGGGGCCAGGGAGGGAGGTCTCCAGATGGCGATCAGGACTTCAAGATGACAGCTCTGGTAAGGGAGGGGGAGGCAGCGCCCTGCTGAGGCTGGGCCGCAGAACAGGGTGTTCAACCTCGCCTGAAGGGTCAGGCCCCAGCGGGAAACCTCCGTTAGGTGGGGGTCTGCCCCTACCAGGGGACCCTGGCTCACAGCTCTAGGACTTGTGGCAGGAGTAGCCCACCCAGAGGTGTGGAGTAGAACACAGACCTGCGTATGGGGATGAGGGAGGGTGAAGGTGAGGGGTTGCTTCAAGAGGCCAAATTTAGATCCAATCGGAATTTCTGACAATCAAAGGCCACAGGATAAAGGACAGGCCGCCTTGAGAGAGAAGGAAAGCAAACTGTCTGGACTCTCCTACCCTGGGACTCCGTGGTACTATGATTGTTAGAGATTGTTGAACACTCAAAGCGGGGGCCGAATGAAAGCTGATTCTTCAGAAGGCAATTATCTGGATGAAGAAGGAACAAGGACATAGGGTGGCTAGACACGGAGCTTGTTTCTCCTCCCAGCTACCCTGCTCTAATTACCTTCCTCATTTTCCAGATGAGGAAACTGAGGCCCACAGAGGCCCAGCGAAGCAAAGGTCTAAATCCAAAGCCTGGGCTCTTCACAACCCCCCACCTCTCTCCTCTTGGCCTGGACTTGGGTGGGCCGTGGTGGAACAGTGGTGGTCTGTCCCATCAGTTACTACCAAGAGAGGGGGCCAGAGAGACCACTGTGGAGGCCCTGTAGCCCAGCCAGGCCCCCGGACTCTGTTGTTCTTGGGCCCCAGCCGGGCACTCCTCAGGTGGGTGGTGGGGCCTCGGAGCTGGCGTCTGCTGCAAGCCTAGGTCCCCTGCGGAGAACCCCTTCAAGGGCAGCCCTTGTCCCCACTCTAATTACACAAACAATTTTTCTCGGCTTCTCCAAATAAACAGTGTGCAGTCTGCAGGCCATGGCATGCTGGGAAATCTGAAATGAGAAGCTGCTGCTAATGGGCTCCTCAGCTGCAGGGCTAAACGGATTGCTTAAAAGGCCGGCGCTGACCGGCCCCTGCTATCTTCCTGACCAGCGTCTTCCATACCGTACTGTGCACCCTACACCACCCATCTCTGGGCCCTCCTCCTCTGCAGATGCCCACCTGCTTGCCGTCCCCGGGTGACAGAATGCAGGTTGCATGAAGAATCACAGTTCCGAGCCCTGCAGGCAGAGCTCCCTTCCGCAGCCAGGGTTTCAAGGGAGGGGTTGTGTGCATAGGGACAGGCGCGCGTGTGTGCAAGGAGGTCTGTGCAATCCCACGAGGAGTGTGTGTGTGTGTTTGCGGGGAGAGGTGCCCATGTGTCTACAAGGAGGGGTGTTTCTCAAGGTGCAGCGGGATGGCCGGGGCCTGAGTTGGCTTGGGGAGCGCAAGTTCACAGTGGGGTAAGCACACAGTGTACGTATTGGAGGGTGGGGAACCGAACACGGGGATCGTGAGCAAGCAAACATAAGAAGCTACTGCTAAGCTCCCCTCCCCCCGCTCTGTATGGGTTACAAGGCACCACGTGGCAGGCTGTGTAAGTTTGTGGGGCTCCGAAGCCAAACCGCCAAATTTAAACCCGTTTCTGTCATTTACTTGCTGTATGGTATTTGACCTCTCTGGGTGTTGTTTTCCTCATCTGTAAAGTGAGGGTGTTAATTGTACCGACTTTGTTGGGTTGTTGCGAGATCTAATGAATCCATGTATCCGCAACACCTAAAACAGTGCCTGGCACAGGGCGAGCGCTTAGAGGTGGTTGGCTGCTGGCATTATTATTACTTTCCTTTACTTGCCCTCTCCCAGTGCTTGGGGACTGTAGATGTAAAAGATGCAATTTGGGGGGTAAATGATAAACCCACGTCTGTCATGTTACTGACTGGAGCCAGTGGGTTGAGCTATTCCCTCACCAGGTGACACTTTGGCCATTTAACAGGGTCTTTCACTACTCATTACTTCTGGAACCCCTTGGAAAGTCCATCCCCATCTGGGGTATGTGTGTGTGTGTGTCTGTGTGTGTGTGCGTGTGTGTGTTTCTGAGGAGGGACAGGAGTTGGACTGGGTTTGATGGGGCTTCTGGGCCTCTCAAGCCTGGCTGTCTGTGACTCCCCAGGTGTTGACTCCTCTGGGTCCCCATTCATGGGCCTCCCCCAGCCCCCTCATTGATCCCTGGCCAGCAGCATCCCTCTCCTCAGCTTGTGCCCCCGTATCAAAGCCCTGCATCCCCCACATCCCTGCTGCACCATTCAGCCCTCACTATAAATCATCAGAGAAATTCTCCCTTCAGGCTGAACTTTCCATGCTCTCTCCCCCTTGAAGGAGACTATTCGAGAGGAGAGGTTTATTTAAATCCATTCAGATGGTTTTGAGTTACCAGAGGGAACTGAAGAGGGAGAAAATGGAAGGGGAGAGAGGCGACAGAGCAAGGGAGAGCCAGCTTGAGAGAGTCGCAGAGCAGGGGAAAAAGGAAATAGGAGCACCTTAGGGAGAATGATTCCTTTCCTGCTTTTCCCCTCAAACACTGAGAGACAGAAAATTGCCAATGACCTGGCCGTCCAAATTCTTAATGTTCTTTGTGACCAAAGAGGGCCACATGAGCTACAGGAACAAGTGGGCAGTGCGAGGCCTTTGGGAGGACACCCAGGTGACCCCAGTTGTGGCTAAGCTCTGCCCAAAACTCACTGCGTGACTTTGGAGAAGTCTCTCCACTTCCGGGGCCTCGGCTTCCTGACATACACTGTAGGAGGGGGCTGGGGCTGCAGACAGGGGAACTGGCCTAATGAGTGCCCATAGGGGGGGTGGGTAGTACTACTCTCCCCATTTTAATGATGAGGAAACTGAGGGACAGAAAAGTAAGTTGCTCAAGTTTACCCGCTGAAATGATAGAGCCAGAATTTGAACCCAAGGCAGTCTGGGTCCAGAGGCTGCACGCTTATGGACTATACCACCTCCCACTCTGCTAGAATGATCTGTATGGATCTCTAGCTACATGGCCTTGGGCCAGTCACTTCCCCTCTCGGGGCCTCAGTGTACCCATGTGTAATGTCTGCTTCATTAACCTTCTTACTGGTAAAGAGCCACCGAAAAGGGAAAATCAGACCTTACAGACATCCTGCTCTAAAAGGCCTGGGGGCTTTGCATATCTCATTGAATCCCTCACCTAAAGTCTAAACCCAAGATAAGTAAGGCCCCAGGAAGGTAAGTCACTTGCCCCTGGCCACTGTTGGGAAGGGCCAGAAACCAGGGCCCGGGCTCCCAGTCTCTACCTTTGAGTGGCCTGTATCTGAGATACTGGTGTGGTGGTTCTCAGCCCTGTCAGTACATTAGAATCACCTGGGGAGCTTTTAAAAACTTGGCCCTGGCTCCACCCCAACGCAATGAAATCAGAATCTCTGGGGATTGACCTTGATATTTTTGTAATTCTCCCTAAATGAGTCTAATGTGCAGCCAGGGTGGCCTAGGGAACAAGGACGAAAATATTATAATGATAGTTCAGAGGACCAAGTCCAGGCTGGGGTCAGGGCAAGGGGGAGGGAGCAGGCTAATGGGCTCTGGAGGCTCAGCATCCCATAATATCCCAGAGTTGGAGGCGAGCCCTTCAAACCAAACAGCCTGTTTTACAAGGGGGAGCCTGAGGCCCACATAGGAGAAAGCTCTTGCCCAAGGGACAGAGAGACACATCTGGAATTTCATTCTCTTGCCCTGACTCTTAATACAGATCCCTTTCCACGGCCCTGGGGCAGGTGGGACCCATCCTTTACAGATTCCCTTGCTTCCATTTTATAGATGAGGAAACTGAGGCTCAGAGGTGAAGGCCGAGCGCCCAAGAGCAACACAGCTAATAAGCGTCAGAACCAGATTTCCAAGGCCATCTTGGCTGGCTTTCTCTCCTGCGCTCGACCCACTGGCCCGACTGCGTCCTGGCCTGCGGTGAGGCTCCGGGATAGGCAGGGCAAGGTGTGGGGTTGAAGCGTGGAGCAGGGGCCCCGGAGATGGTCCTCGCTTGATCCGCCCAACTGAGGCCTTCAGGCTGGTGCCGCCCCACCTGCTCGAGGCCCTGGAGAGGGTTCAGCCCGGGCGCGGTGGGAAGGAAGGCTTTTGGGGGCCCACAGCCCCCTTCCCTCCCCCTCTGGGCTCCTAGGGCCTGGAATTCTTTTAACAGGAGACAAAGCCTTTAATTCCAAGAGATCAGATGAAAGGCTCCAAATGCAAATGTGGGGCAGGGAAGCTGCTGGTGAGAATAGGCTGCCTTCAAAGTGTAAATGACTAAACGCCTCAGCCGGCCAGAGAGGAGGAGTGAAAGCCTCTGGCCCAGCTCTGCAGTGCACCCCCCCCCACCCCTGCACCCTCAATTGCAATTCAGTAATTGACCGTTCCAGGGTAGCTCGGGCCCTGGAACTCCAGGCGTGGAAAGAGTCCCACAGACCTGCACGGGCAGCCAGGCTCAGCCTCGGGACCCGGGGAGATTCACTTCATTTTTTCTCAGTGCCTCAGTTTCTTCGTCTGTGAAATGGATTTGGTGGAACACACTCCCTGGTGATAAAGCTGGAAGGAGAAAATGGATCTGAACTGCTTGGCACGGAACAGGTGCTGAGGCACGTTGGTGGCCTTCTGTCCTTCAGATGCCCATCTTGCTATGCCTCTTGCTTGATGGAGGCTCCGTACTAACTCCAAAATCGTCTTCATTCCAATATCCCCCTACCCCCTAAACTCTCTGCCATCACCTGCCTCAAAAGACTCCCTAGTTTCCTCCCCTGGACTTACAGGATTGGCAGGGCACTGGGGCTGTCCTCCCCTTCCAGAATGAGAGTGCCCATTTTCCTGAGCTTCGCTGACTGGGGGAGAGAGGGGCAGAAGGCAAGGTGTCTAGGGGGAGGGACCAGCACCAGCAGAGACAGAGTGACTGGAAGTGTTTGGGGCAAAGGATAACAGAACCAGTGTGGAGGAAGCAGGAGATGCCTGCCGTGGCAGTGGATGGCTGGGGGGCCGAGTGGGCGCTGGACGACCAGACCCTGGAGCACGTTGAGGGTTGTATAAAGAGCCTAGCTTTATTTTAAGGGCAAGAGAAGCCAGCAGTGGGTGTTGAGTAGGGGTGTGGCACCATCTGATTTACATTTTTTTTAAAGATTTTATTTATTTGAGAGAGAGGGAGAGAAGGCACAAGCCGGGGGCGGGCAGGGGGGGCAGGGGCAGAGGGAGAAGCAGGCCCCCCCGCTGGGCAGGGAGCCCGATGCGTGGCTCGATCCCAGGACCCCGGGATCATGACCTGAGCCGAAGGCAGATGCTCAACTGACCGAGCCGCCCAGGTGCCCCCAGATTTACATTTTTGCACCGCCCTTCTGGCAGTTAGGTAAATTATTTGTAGGGGGTCAGCAGTGGAAGCAGGGAGACCAGGGAAGAGGCTACTGGCCTTGGCAGGAGAGATGATGGTGGTGTGGGCTCAGGAGGGAGCTGTGGAAGGGGAGAGCGATGGCCTGGCCTGGGACTACCTGCATAGCAGGTTCTGGGTAGGAGGGAAGGAGAGGGCAAGGGTGCCGTGTTCCACATTCGGCACTGCGTTCTCTGTTCTCTGCATTCTAGAGTTGTCGCTCACATAGACTCCCTCAGGGGTATTGGGAGAAGGAGGAGGCAGCAACACTCATCCAGATCATATAACCAAGGCCCAGAACCTCCACCTTGACCGCCAGTTCTACCTTCCTCGCAGTGGACGGTTCCAGAGCAGGTGTTGATCTCCAGCTTTGCTCTATGGCATTCCCTTTCCCCAGGCACGTTGCTGGGTTTTCCTCCTTTCTTTCTTCTCTCCCTCAGAAGGTCTTCCCTCCAAGGCAGCTGCCTCACTGAGTCGAGAAGCTCACGGTGGGGGTGGGAAGGGGCCTGCAGAGCTGTGTGACCTTAGGCAAATGACCACCCCCTCTAGTCCTTCACCTTTTCCTTTTCTATAAGGCTGGCATAACGAGGAAAGGAGACGGCAGCCTACAAGTATTCTAGGGCAAAAGCGCCATGTAAGGACCTTTCTCCACCCAACATACCTGCCCTGAATTGGCTTTTCTTCTGCAACTCTACCCCAGCTCTTTCCCCAGCTCTCCCCCCATACGCCACACCCCACTCTGGCCCAAGCCTGGCCTCTTCTCTTTCTTCCCTTTGATCTGTTTTGCTAGCCAGCTGTCCCAATCGGGCACCTTCTGCCCATTTTCCAGATGGAGGAAAAGACCCGAAGAAGGAAAGCCATTGGCCCCGGCCCTAAGTCCCGCCAGAGCCAAGGAGCAGCCATCATAGGAGGTCAAAGCTACCTTCCAAAGCTCCTAGGATCAAACTGCACCCTAGGACTTGTCCTGAGCCCAGGGAGGGCCTAGGGCAACCAGCCCTGACATGCACGTAATAGACTTTGATACCCAAAGGGACTGGAAGTCGGTACAAAATGAAATCTCTTTCCCTGTGGCAACACAGCAGACCTCTGACAAAGGCCCCCCAAAGCCCAGAACACAGGTGGTTCCTCCTGCCTCATCTGCCCCCAACCAGCACCGTGTCCTTACGCAGCATCTTTCAGAAACTTGGGCAGACGGTGATAAGGAGATAGGGGCCTAGAGTGCAAGGAGCTCACGGCTCCAGGAACAAATAGCCAGGAGGGTGCACAGCTTTGTCCTGGGATTAGAGCAGGGGAAACTGTGACCCCAAAGGGCCTGGCTTACACTGGAAGCAGCTGAGAGGAGTGCAACAGGGAAAACCGTGGAGGAAAGCGGTACTTCGGCAATGGTCAAGACCCAGGCGGCCCTGGTAACTGGTCTTATTTGAGCAGTCTGCCCCGCCCATGGGGCACCACGCAGAGGACAGCGGGATGAAGAGAGCCTGGAACCCTGGGGTAGGACAGCGACAGGAGAGTCCTTTAGCACAGGAATGATGGACATTTCTGGAGACATGCCTTAGGGGAGTCCCGTAGCCCCTCTGGGTCCCTATCTCCTTATCTGGGTGCCAAGCTGCTGCAGAGATCCGGCCTGGCACTGTCTGGCCCAGTGCATGAAGCAAGCAGTCAATATTGAGGGTTTTACTTTTCCTGTGCCCGCCCCCATCCATGCAGCACCCTCCCAGCCCAGGCAGCTGTAGGCAGGTCTGCTTCTATTCAGTTGCTGGGTGGCTGTGTTTTTTCTTTTATGTGTTTTACTTTCTTTCCTGTTGTCAATCAAAACCCCTGCCGAAGCCCGAGTAGCTGGGCAGGCTAGGAATGCGTGCACTTGGCAGGCCCAGCCTGGGAGGGCTCATGCCACTGCTCATCCACCCAATGAGCCGCATCTGCCAGGCGGGGGCAGAGGGGGCAGGGCGTCCCACATCTGCTCCCCACATTGCCCATCTCAGCCCCTGCTGCTGCCCAGAAGGAAGAGGCAGCCCAGCCAGGAGAGACAAGAACGGAGAAAAGGAATGAGTGACTCTTGGGAGAAGTTGGGGGGGGGGGGGGGCAGAGAGGGCCCAGAGTAAGAACATAGGGCAAGGGTGGGGTTCCATGTTGCAGCAACCAAAGCTCCCTACCCAAAGGATATATCTGTGAAGAAAGGCTGAGGGAAGGGAAAGGAGGCCAAGAAGGAGAAAGATGGAGAGTAAAGAGGCAAGGAGGCTGCGGGACAATTAGTTGCCCAGAGGCCCAGCAGAAAGAGCAGGGAGACCATGTGAGGATTGGGCTGGGGGTGGGGGTGGGGGGCGTGCAGAAACAAGGAACGAAAGAGAAAGGCCAGGAGTGGGAAGCAAGGAAAAAACGGTGTGGGGGTTTGGAAACTCCAGTTTTGCTTTTTGCACCCTTGTGCCTTGGCGAACGGGACTGCCCCATAAACCTTGGGATTAACGGCTCTGTTGTCCTGGGCTGGCCTGCACCTAATGGAAGCCACCTGGCTGGCTGTGGGCCCTGGCCCCGCCCCAGCCCCAGGCCCAGGGGCTCCCTCAGAAATGACTTTATTTGCAAATTTACAGTTGGGGAGCAACACGGGGACTAGGGACCAGGATGCCCCCTGGTCCTCCAGGAAACCAAGTCGTACCTCCTGCAACCAAGCCTTCCCTGCACATTACCCTCAGCCTCTACCACAGAGCGCCCACATGGGGAAGGCCCCATTTTATCTCTGTGGGAACAGTTCAGAAGGGCAGAGGGAGCCCAGTGTCCCTGGAGAGCTCCTTGGTGGGGATCCTGCGGAGGGGACTCTGGATTCCAAGCATAGGTCACCTTTCTTGCCTCTGAGTCCCTTTGAGGACTCTGCAACCCCACGGCCCTCTGCCCGCAGGGCTCCAGCAACCACCAGTTCTAGCCCGTTGCTCGTTCTCGCTGTGGCCTGAGGCAGAGGCTGAGGCAGAGACGAGCTGCCAGGTAGGAGGTGCGATTACCCTCCTTTCACAAATGGCTTAAAAGAGGCAGAGGGAGAGAGGAAGTGTGCTGCTTAGGATCACACAGCAAGTCAGGCACAGGAACCAAGATATTCCGGGGGGAGAAATGAGGAATCAGGGATTTGCCTTGGGAAAGGAGGATAGAAGGAGTGGGTGAGCTGGCTGTAAGGATGTGTATGTGTGGTGATGCACTGGGGGGGGGGGGGCAGGAAGGGCTCCCTCCGCAGAGACAGAGGGCGAAGAGGTAGCAGCCGGTGGAAAGAGGCAGGCCCTGAGGCTGGGAGGAGGGGCCCAGGGCACCATGCTGTTCACCGAGGATCACAGGTCGGCCTGCTCGGGGCAGGGAGCAGCCAGTCTGCACCAGCAGGGCTGGAGCCAACTGGCCACAGGCTCCTTGTTCTGTGAGGGAGAAGCTGGCCTGAGAAAAGGGGGGAGGTGTGGGAGTGCACAGCTTTCCCCACAGGAGTGCACATGACCACACACACACACACACACACACACACTCAACCATGAGGATCTAGGCTATTCTAGCCTGACTTGGCTCAGCTCAGGAAGATGGTTTCTAGAAAGATGCCTGGGTGGCTCAGTCGGTGAAGCCTTCAGCTCAGATCATGATCCCAGGGTCCTGGGATCGAGCCCTGCATCGCGCTCCCTGCTCTGCGGGAGGCCTGCTTCTCCCTTTCCCTCTGTAGCTCTCCCTGCTTCTGCTCTCTCTCTTTCTCTGACAAATAAATAAGTAAAACCTTAAAAAAAAAAAAGATTTCTGGAAATCTTCTCGGACTGCAATATTAAACCTGGAAGGAGCCCTTGACATCTGGAGGCACCATGAAGGCCTTAGATGGACAAGAGAAGTGAGGTCAGTGAAGGCGCTTCCCACGGTCACACTGAGAGCTCAGGGGGACCTGGAGGACCTGGGGCCAGAGCCTGCCTGTCCTATAGCTGGAGGGAGCAGGAAGCTCCAGGACTAAGTAAGAGGCCACCAAGATGAGAGGAGGCGGGGCCAGCAGGGTGGTGAGGGAGGGCACTAGGATTACTCACATTTATTAAGCATTTACTATATGCCAGACACGTGCCATATACCTGTCAGGATGTGCATCGGCCCCTTAAATTCTCGCACACATCCCGTGAGGTTGATATTAGAGTTAGCCCCGTTGTTACTGACAAGGAAACTGAGGCTCAAAGAGGTGAAGGGACTCACAGCTAGTAAGTAGAAGATCCAAGTTTGTCAGAGCTCAAGTTCAGGGCTTCGGCCCTACTGGGGCCCCGGGCCCCCATGCTGGCAGGATGGGCAGGCGGGGTGGTTGGGCCAGCTCTTGATCAGCGCCGCCTGCATTTAGGGAGGAGAGTCTGGGTGCCATCTTTCCTGCAGTCCTCTCCTGGAAGAAGGGCCCCTTGCTGGCCAGGGCTGCCCACCAGACTGTGAGGACAAGGAGCTGTCATTCCTTCTGCTCCAGAACAAAGATCTCTGACCTCAACCACAGCATGGCTGCATATGGAGTCCTGGGGAGGTCCAGAGATGTGGGAAGTGGTGCGCTGAAGCCCCAGGTGGGCCCGACTCCAGCCTTCTCCTTTCAGCTCTGCTGAGTGACACAGTACAAGTCCCTTCCCTGCCCCGGGGCCTCAGTGCCCCCATCTGGCCCATGGGGGGGTGCGCCTAGGTTGTCTGCGGGCTCTGCCAGCTCTGGCAGTCTAGAAATCTATGACATAAGCACATGGAAAGAGAACTGACAGTCTCGGGCAGGCCATGCCAAGCGCCAGATGAGGAGTGCTACAGTTCCTCAACGTGGACTTGATGTTCACCGGGAGCGAGGTCATGATGAGTAGCGTAGCTAGCAAGGACAGATGGGCTCTCATTCATTCCTTTCAACGAGCGAGCATGTGCTAAGCGCCTACTATGTGCCAGGCACTCTGCTGGGTGCTAGTGATGCAACAGGGAGCCCTTCTTCTCCTCCAGGAACCATACGCACCTGCCACATCAACGTCATTACCTTGGGGAGCAGTAGCGTGACGGACGGGCCTGGCCTACCTGTTGCAGTCATCAAGTCTCTGTCTCTCTCTTCCTCCTCCTCCCCGCTCTCTTGGGCTTTGCCTTTGCACTTTTCTCTCTGCTTTCTCCCCTCCCCTGTTCGGATCTCTGTCCGTCCTCCCCTTCCTTGAGTCTCACTAAGCATGGGAAGAGGGGGTGGGGGATTCCCACCTGGAGCTCCCCTGCCCGCCCGGATGAGGACATTTGAAAACCAAGGGAGGGATCAATGTAGATAAGAAGACTGGCCAAGGCCCGGCCTGGCAGCCGTGGCCCCGGGATCATGGGGAGGGCCACGTATGCTGGTAGGCCCCAATCAATGGGAGACTGATCCAATGCGAGAGCTACTCTACCCTCCCCAGTCGCAAGGTAGGGTTGGGTTACAGCGTGGAAGGCAGATCCCCAGGGAAGGCCAAGGAGCACAGAGTGGGCCACTAGGACCAGGGAAATGGCTTTTGGACAGATGCCACCTGTTAGTTTCATGCCTGGAATTCCAGCGGGGACTGGCGTTGAGGTGTCTGAGATGAGATGAAAAGAGAACCCTGGGAATGGAATCCATCAGCCGACCTGGATTCAAGGCCTCACACATGTAACCTTGGCTGAGCCTCTGTTCCTTCAAGTGTGAACAGAGATAATGCCAGTTACCCAGAGTGAGACCTAAGTGATCCAACCTAAGTGATAGTGCTTTACAAATGAGCAGGATGGCTCATCTCTTCCCGAGGCCAAGGACAACAGGCCACAGCGCTAGAGAACGGGCTCAGGTGTCGGGGGGGGGACTTCTCGGCTGGGGGAGGGTAGAACTGGGGAGGAGAACGTTGTGAGCGTTCAGAGAGAGAAGAGAAGAGCACCGTGGGGGAGGGGCGGTCCTGCCCGGCACACCTCGCCGCATGCAGAGACAGTGTGCTGATGAATGGTGGCAAGAGCGGGTACCTTTGAGTCAGAGAACCCAGGCCTCAAATCTCGGTTCGGTCCCTCCCTAGCTGGGTGGCCTTGGACAAGTCAGTTATCCTCAGAGCCCTCGCTTCCTTCATCTGTACAACTGGGCCCCTCAGGCCTCGCTCTTCAGGTTTGCATGGTTCCTGGCAGGTGTCAAACACGTGAGTTTTCAAGTTCCTAATCTCTGTACCTAGGCCTCAGTTTCTGCCTTCGTCCAGAATGGAGGTTGGACTAGATGATGTATCAGGTCCCATCTATCCCGAATGTGCAGAAACAAGCCTCAGTTATCATCTCTGTTTTCTTTCTGGGTCCAGTGAGTCAGTCACCAGCAAGAACTTGATTGACTGGGTGCTCTCTTAGGTGCTGTGGAATGGGGAAGGAAGGGGTGTTGCTAGAGCAACAGGATGGAGGGCCCTGGGGCCCTGGCCCTTAGAAACAAGGCTGCCAGCCTGCTCTCTCCCACAGGATGGCCTGTTAGAGCCCAGGACAGCCCCTGAACGTGCCCAGGGGCCACTGCTGGAGGCCCCACTGGCAGAGTGAGACTGGAGGCGGATCTGGGCCTGGGGCTCGGGAGCTTGGCTACAGCAGCTGGGAGTAGAGAAGCCCCACTGGCTCAAGCCCATGTGTTTCTCTTCCTCAGGAAGCACAAAGAAAGACTTAAAGGATTTAGACCTCAGGGGGAAAAAAGAGAAGAGAATTAGAACCCAAATCCACATCTGGCCTGACAGTATGTCTAACCCTAAGCTGTGCACACTGAAGGGTGGGGGGCTGGGGTTGCGGGGGGTGGGTGGGGGGCAGCGGGAGAGCAGCTGGTTGTTCCCTCTGAGCTGCCTTTCTGGTGACATCACTGACAACAGAGGCATCCACGTGGGGCAGGGCTGACCACCCCCATCTGGATCCGCCCAGAGTGAGGAAGGAGAGAGGATGGGGCTTCTGAAGGAAGCCGCAGTTCCTGCTTGGACTCAGCGGGGAGCCTCTCAGGGCTTCATTCTCCGCAGCTACGAAACAGGGCCCATCGTGCTCCCTCACATGCAGAGTGATACTGTGATTAGGCCTCTCTGCAGAGAAAGGTGTGAGGCAGACACTCATGCCACCCCTCGGAGGGGATGCTCTGCACGTTGATATTCCCAGCGTTAGTGCCACTGAGCCTGCTCCTGGGGGGGAGGGGCAATGGCAGACAGTCTGTCCATGTTCCCTCCAACGATTCAGAGGCATTTCTGATCCAGAACGGCAGAATCAGCACTGGGCGGGGGGGGGGGGGGGGCTCACACCTTGCCCTACTGGGGAAGGGACTGGTCAGGGTCACCCGGTGAGCCGGGAGTAGTGGCAGGACTTGCCCTTGGCTCTTCTGCCTCCCAGTCAGGCAGGGAACGTTTTCCCTTCTCCTCACCGCCTCCTGAAAAGCACAAGGGAACTGAGTCCTCAGAAATAAAGGAGAACTGGTCCTTTGCCCTGAGGAAGGTGGGTGGCGGTTCTCAGTCCTCTAGCTTAGAGCGTCCATCCCTGCCTCTGCCTGGATCTATATTCCAGGCCCTAGAGCCTCAGGACCACTCCGACTGGGGTTGCCAGAGAAAATACGGGAATGCAGTTAAATTTGTGTTTGAGATAAACAATGAATTTTTTTTTTTTTTTTTAGTATATGTCCCAAATATTGCGTGGGACATACTGGTACTAAATTGTTTAAAAAAGTGTTGTGTATCCGGAACTGAGATTGTAATTGGGTGTCCTGTATTTTTATTTGCGAAATTGGCCAACCCTACTGCTGTCAAGCCACCTTAAGGAACAGGAGGAGATGGCTGCTTTAGGGTAGGGACTTCCCACTTTCCAATCCCCAGGCCTCAGCTGATCAGCTGGAACAGCTCGCTAGCTGAGAGCACATGTCTAATTTGGCTGCTCACTGATTTGCACCCCCTTCTCCCTTCATCCTCCTGGGCCTGGTGCTGCCCTAGTGAGCTGAGCCTGGTAATGAACAGGAACCACTTCATGTGGAACAGCACAGGCCCACGGGCACTGGGTGGGCCCTTTGCCGGCGCCTCAGCTGACCCACCTCACGGTCAGGCCTTTGGCACTGAGGGACTCTGAAGGGAGGCCCTGCCTCTCAGATTGACCTCCGTGGGGAGATCTAAAGCGGGAGATTGGGCGGCCACTCTCCAATCCTTCACTGATAAGTTTGGAAAGTGTGGGGTGGGCATGGAGGCCAGGGGGTGGGCAGAGAGCAGACTGCTGAGGCAGGCAAGAGGCAGGGTGTAAAGTCTCAACCCTCTGCTTGGAGACTAAGGAAACTGGGCAAGAAGATTCTAGTATGTGAGGGAAACAGAAGAAGGCTGAGCCCAGGACCTGAAGAAAAACTCAAGGCTACACTCCCCAAAGTGAACACTTACTGTGAGATGTTCTGTGGAAAAAGTCCTTTGAGGTCAAACTTCTTTGGGAAACACAGTAGACTGACACACACAAACACACAGCCCCATGAGCGATTTGCTTGTATGGCAGCTTCCTGGAGGTTCTGAGAAGTCCTGCAGTAAAACAAACAAAAAACTACTTACATTGGCTAAATTTGGCATTTCCCGTATTTATTTGACATTGAATCTTCTTTTATCATAATGTCTCTGACCCTTCCTAGGCACTCCTGCTTTCTGGGACACACTCATATTCAAGACATTCTGTGGGCCATGCCTCTGTTAGGACAGTGGCCACCTCAGAGTAGCCAGGTTCTCTGGGTCCTGGAGGCCAAGCCTGCTGGGTCCCATCCTCCTGCCCCAGGGCCCAGGCTCCAGCTCAGCCCTGTGTCCCTTCCCAGCCTTCATTTCACATGAACCTTTTTTCTCAGGCTCTGTTTGTAGTCATGACAATTCATGTGTATGTGCACATGTTCATATGTGTATCTACGAATAGGTACATGAGGAGACACCGACGGCATGCCTATGAGTGTGGGCTAATTCTGGGAGCCCGAATGTCAAAGTTGTGGGGGGTGGGGAGAGAGAGAGAGAGAGGTTTTGATAGATTTTCTCTCCTGGTTCACTTCCTTGGGTAACTCTAACTTCTCCCACCATTCTAGCCACCAAGAAACATTCTAGAAGTCAGCTAGTGACAAAGTCCATGCTAGTCACACCATCTGCCAAGCTTATGGGCTCGTGCCTTTTAAGATTATGGAGAAAGGTCTCCAGAGTGCATAGCCCATACCCACTAAGGAAAGCATAGCAGAGAGGAGCAGAGGCTGAAATCTGGGCCCCACTGTTTGGGAGGATTCTAGAACCAGCCGCCAAGCCTCAAGGGTCCGTTGAGGACCAAGTGTCAGTTCCAGGAGGGCAGGGACTGTATGTGTCTTACGTCTGTGTTCCTAGTGCCTAACGCAAGGCCCGCCATGTGATCTGTGTGTGTGTGTGTGTGCGTGTGTAACAAATGTTTATTGAGCATTTACTATATAATACCAGGCATTGTCCTAAGAACTTCACATGTAATAACTTAGGGAATCCTCACAACCACCCTCTGGGGTAAGTACTATTATTATAATACCCATTTTACAGATGTCAACACTGAGGTACCAGGGAGTGAGTACCTCACCCCAGGTCACACAGCCAATAAACAGTACAGCCAGGGTTCGACCCTGGCGGTCTGACTAGAGCTCACTCTCTAAACCACTATTCCATACTCGGTGGTTCAACGAATAGTTAATTATTGAATGAATGTATGAAGGCGCGCACGAGTGAATGAATGAAAGAAGCACCCAGCGATGGTGGCCCACGCCCTTCGGGCAGCTTGATGTCCTGCCGGAAGTGGTGTAACACAGGGAGTGTGCCCTGCCAGCCACCCACACCAACGTCACCTCCGTCCTCCCTCCTTCCTTCCACCCAGGCTTTTGCCACATTTTCCTGTCCCCCTCCTCCCCCACTACTCCTCCCTGGCTCCTCCCCAGCCCACCAGCTCCTTGGGTCGCCCGCTTGCCAAAGTGCCTGTCTCCTCTGTCTTGCGTGTGTGCCTGCTTGTGTGTGCACCACAAGACCCACAAGCTGTAAAACAAAGCAGGGAGCTGCCTCACTCACGCGCCGCACCTTTGATGTCTCCTTCCTGGCAGCTGCGGGACACTGAGCCACCCTCCGCAGGCTTGGGTCCCGGAGGGCGGCTGCCAGTTGAGAAATTCCACACCCAGAAGGCCCAGGCCAACAGGAACATGGGTCGGTGGAAAGGCAGCAAGCAGGAGACCTGGTAGGGAGGGCCGGCCTGCTGGATGGACCTGGCCGTCTCACACTCAGCAGCCTCGCACCCGGGGGGCGGGCGGGTCTTTGGGGACTAGCTGCTAACATGATTCATAAATAATAACACCCGCCCCTCACATTAGTATAGCAGTCAAGGGGTGACCAAGTACTTTTGCACCCGTTTGCCTAATCATTCTGCGCTACGGCATAGTTGGTAAAAGCTTTGGGGTCATGATGCCTGGGTTTGAATCCTGCTCCTGCTGCTGGGACATAGGGAAGGTCACCCATACCCTCAGAAGCTCAGTGTCTGCATCTTTAAAAGGAGGATAAGAATAACAATGCCTGGGGGCGCCTGGGTGGCTCAGTTGATTAAGCATCTGCCTTCGGCTCAGGTCATGATCCCAGGGTCCTGGGATCCAGCCCTGCATCCATCGGGCTCCCTGCTCAGCGGGAAGCCTGCTCCTCCCCCCAGCTCGTGCTCTCTCTCTCTTTTTCTCTCTCTCTAATAAATAAATTAATTAATTTAAAAAAAAGAATAACAATACCTGGGGGTGCATGGGTGGCTCGGTTGGTTAAGCAACCGTCTGCCTTCAGCTCAGGTCATGATCCCCCGGGTCCTGGGATCGAGTCCCGCCGGAGTCAGGCTCCCTGTTCGGTGGGGAGCCTGCTTCTCCCTCTCCCCGCCCCCTACTTGAGCACGAGCATGCGCTCTCTGTCAGCTAAATAAAATCTAAAGATTTTATTTATTTAGTTGACTGAGAGAGACACAGCGAGAGAGGGAACACACGCAGGGGGAGTGGGAGAGGGAGAAGCAGGCTTCCCGCTGAGGGGGCAGCCCGATGCGGGGCTCAATCCCGGGACCCTGGGATCATCACCTGAGCCGAAGGCAGACGCTTAACGACTGAGCCACCCAGGCGCCCCTAAATAAATAAAATCTTAAATAATAATAAAAAAAAGAATAACGATGGCTGGCTCATAGTGCTGCCGTGGGAGTAAATGAGCCAGTCTGTGTATCATACTCAGAGTGGTGGCTGCCATGCAGACATATACCATTTATTGAATTTGTACTGCGTGCTAGACATCATGCTAAGTTCTTTTATTCACACATGGAATTTTCAACAAATTCCACGAAGTAGAAGAGGAAGCCGAAGCTTAAGAAGGAGAAGTGACCTGCCCGGAGTCATAGAAGAAGCAGTCAAGTTGGGATTTGAACCCAGGTGTGTCTGTCACCACGGCCCATGCTCCTCGGGAGAACTGAAATTGAAAATATGGCATGTGTCTGTGTTTGGGGCTAGTTCAGCTCCAAACCTTTTCAGAACTTGTCCTGTGTGGCCTTTGTCTCCCGGATGCGATAGACCCAGACATCTCCCATCCCCTCGAGCTCCCTGAGCGGGAGCTTCCTGTCTTTTGCTGTCTTGCCCAAATGGCACGGAGGGGAGGGTGTTCTTCAAGGACAAAGGGTGGGGGACTGTTTGAAGCTGGGCTCTGAGCCGAGGGACCCTGTCCCATGTGTCCCTGGAATACAAGTGCCCAGGCCAGCCTGAGCCAGGCATACCTGCCTGCCTGCAGATACTGGTTACGTCTGGTCCGTGTCACCACTGGCCAGGTCTCCTTTGTGCCACAGGTGCTTTTCCCATGACACGTGTTGGCACCTGATCCCCAGGGGGTGGGCCCCTACTCTCCATTCCTGGCTTAAGGACCAGGTGCCCTTGACTAGTATCACAGAGGCTGGGGAGCTGGTCTTAAAGGGGAAGGCTATGGAAACCAGGGGAAGAGGAAGAAGCAAAGGGGGCTCCTTGGCCCCCTAACCGTTGTTCCCATGACCCCAGCTCCTCCTCCTCCCTGCACCTCTCGGCCTCCACCAACCATACCCAGAGCCGGCCATCACCTCTGAGCTCCTTTGTCCCCCAAGGGTGCTGAGAGCAGGAGCCCCTGTGCTGGCGCTCCCTGAGGTCCGTCCACAGGCTGTGCCACGATTTTCAGCCTTCTGGCCGGAGACCTTCTCAAAGGAGGAGGACACACCGAGTGAGCCCTAACTCTGCACTGGGGGGCGGGACATGGTGGGGGGGTCTTTGGTTTCCCTGATTTAATCCTCACGGCCCTGCAAGGCAGGTATTCGTATCAACATGTTACGGACGAAACAGCTGAGGTTCAGAGAGGCAAGTGACTCACTGAGGGTCCCACGGACAGTAAGTGGTGGAACCGGTGTTGGACTCAGGACTGGCTCCCAAGCAGACGGGCACGTCCACAGCACACTGGTTCTTGGTGGGATGGGGAACCCGGCCAACTTCGGCTCCGCAGGGCTTGAGGAATGAGGCACGCTGGACTTTAGGATTTGTCTGGGAGGTGAGGTTTCATTCCCGTGTGTGTGCACTTAAAAAAAAAAAAAAAAAGATGACTCATTTCCATGAAAGTCTTCCCTGTCTTCCCTGCCTCCTTCGACAGAGCATAATCGAGCTCGTTCTAAAGCTTCAGGGACATCATCATTAAGCCCCCATCATTATTAGCACTGGGCCGTTGTGATCTCCTCAGGCCTGTTTTCCCTGCAAGAAATGGCCCCAGTTTGTTTGCGATCTTTGAGCTCTCGTACCTGGTTGGGGTTGTTTTGTATTTTACTGGTTTTGCTGCCTACTCCCCTGCTGTCAGGCCATCAGCTCTCACTTCTTGACACTTTTAGTGTGCCTGCTTCCAGCCACCCCTCTGCCCTCCTTTTGATTTACTGCTTCTAATTTGCTGTGGCCTTGGGAACCAGATAACCAAGCTTGTTAGAGTAAACAGGAGGGGAAACGCTACAGAGGGTCCTCCTGCAGGTAGCCGGCCTGAGCTTTAGCGTGGACAGCCAAGGGCCCAAGGAGCAGCCACCAGTGCTCCGTCCTAAAGCCTGTGGCCCCCACATCCATACTGTCCGGGGCCTCTTTATCCTGACTTGTAACAGGGGGGACCTCTGGACCGGGGTGAGTTTGAGTCCAGCCCTTACTTAGCCCTAAACTGACTGGTCTCCCCGACCCTCTCCCTGGCCACACCATTGAGGAGTCTTGCTGAGCAGCAGAGTTATGGGATGGAGCGCCACCCTTGCCTAGAGGTAGAAGAATGGGCAGGAGGGCCTCTGGAGACCTCCAGTATTCCTCCCTTTCCTGCCCTGTCTCCCAGAGGCCCTGCAGAGAATTCGGGGCTGAGGAAGCTCCCACTCTCCACCTTGTCCCCAGTCCTGCCCGACAGCAGGAGGCCTCATTCCAGTGCTCATCACAGCCTGGAGGCCTCATTCCAGCGCTCATCACAGCCTGGAGGCCCACTGGAGGCCTCGGAGCCTGGGTCAGCTGGGCCCATCTCTGCTTACATCCAGGCCTAGTCCTTCAGGCTCTTACGGTTGTCCTCCCCCAAACCCCCCAGCTCTGGCAGGAAATGGGCTGAGCTGAGCTGGCCTGGCTTGCCACCTCAGCAGTCCAAGGGCTTGCTTCTCCCCCGGCCTGGGGGAGGGAGGCGCCACTGAGGGGGAAGCCTCGAGGCAGATTTAGGACTTGGGTGGAGTTTGAAGCCCCCAAAAGCCATTTTTCAACCTGAAAACTGAACCAAGCTGGTCTGGAATTGTGGCTGGAGGATAAATGTGGACCCCATGGTGTCATTTTATGGTCAATTTTCAGAGTGTAACTGCACTTTAAGCACTAACGCTGAGTAGCAGGAAAAAACTTCTTAACCGTAAGATCTATTAAGAGTGCAGAGCTGGCTCCCAGGGGCGAGGTGGGAATGCATAGACGTGAATCATTGGAAACAGGTCTAGCCCAGGCACTAGGGAATAGCCCAGCCCAAGCTGGGCTGCAGAGAGGGAGGGGGCGGGCAGGACTGGAAGGACGAGAGGGTGCCTCCAGCTCCTCGGGCCCTGACCGCAGTGGCGGCCTCTAGTCTCCTTTCCCCAGGGGGCTGAGTCCCGAACCCCACCCTCTCCGGGGTTGGCCACTCCAAGCAGGACCTGGGAAAAGAGCACCTGGGGTAGCAGCCGGCCTGGAGGGCCGTGGCAAGGCGGGAGGGCCAGGGCTGCTGAGCTGGACAGGACTGATGCCTCTGTCTCTCTGGTTGTCTTGTTCCACGTCAGTCACCAGCCTAAGCAAGCTTCTCAGCCAGACATGGCCAGGCCCCAGGGGAAATGGGACGAGAGGCCAGGGAAAGTCTAGGTTATTTGGGGTTAAATGCCTACAGGGGGAAGCAGAGTCTGAGAAGGCTGGGGGAGGGGGAAGGGTCCCGAGATGGAGGCTGGGGATGGCAGGTGGCAGATGGAAGGGGAAGCTGGGGACAAAGTGATCGACGAGGTTCCTTCCAGCTGGAAAAATCTCTGGCTCCAAGGGATGCGGGAGTGAGGAGGCAAACTGAGTGCTAGACAGGACCTCCAACCAACCGGAGGTGAGTCTCCTCATCTCAGGTCTCAGGACCATGGTCCGCCCGTTGAAACACCTGTCAAGAGCCCATCTTTTGCGAAGATGCAGGGCTCGGGCTGGCGGGCACGGGCACTGGAGGACACCCATCAGGGGAAGGACAAAAAGCGAGGCTCAGGCTTGGCAGTGAAGAAATCTCAGCTGAACCACGATTTGCTGTGTGATCTTAGGCAAGTCTCTTTCCCCCTCTGTGAGGAAATGTACTCTTTTGTAGCCCAGTATGTGGCAGGAGGGCCAGGACTGGAATTTGAACCTGATCAAATCCTTTGACCCTCAGAGTATAAGTTTCTTGCCAGGTAGAACATTTCAGGATTTCTTGGTCTGGTGTGCTCTGGGACAGGATTTCCTGGGGGTTGAAAATAGAAATAGAGAGAAAGAAGCACACACACACACACACACAAACATACTCACTCACTCACTCACTCACTCACTCACTCACTAGGTGCCAGGGAATATTGTAAGAGCTTTTTACAAATAATAATTCACTTAATTTTCACAACAGCTCTGCAAGGTGAATACTAATGTCTCCATTTTACAGATGAGGAAACTGAGGCACAGAGAAATTAGCAGGCAGACTCAAGCACCAAACCGACTCTAAAACCAAAGACACTTGCTCAGCCTCCTTTCTGGTTCCTTTCTCTAGATGGGTGACCCCGCCTCCCTCACCCCCTTCCAGGGCTTCCTTCTCTCTCACGGCTTTCACATACCGGGCTGGGTGAGGGCTCCCCTGCCTGAGCCAGCTGGCCTCCTTGAGGTGCCCTTCACCTCCCTGTACTCCCTCCATTCCCTCCCCTCCTCTCTCGGGGAGCTGAGCCAGGCTCAGGTTTCTCCATTTCCAGGCTAAGGTTCCTGCCTTGGGCTGGGCTCACTGACGAGATCTTGCTTACCTTGCACTTTCCATCCACCCTGGGGCTCTGGGTCCTGAATGGACATACGAAGAGTACCGCATGGACTGACGAAAGCCTGGCCTCTTGCCCTTGGCCCCTTGTTCGAGAGAAGGCACCCCCCAGTGCCACTGAGCAGGCCTGACTAGGCCCCCATGGGTCTCTCTGAGCGGATCTGGGGCAGAAACTTTGCCGAGGGCCCTGGAAGAATTAAGGCTGAGGGCTAGGTAAAATGTCCTTCCGGTTGTCCGTGCAAACTGCCTCTCAGAATCATAATGCAGTACTAACTCTGCCTAGCATCAGACTCGTTTCCTCTTCAAGCTCTGTCTTTAGGAATCATAGCATTGCATTGTTATGATTAGATAGGCTCTTAGGAATCACTGGGGTCGAGACCTTTTGGTTCTAGATGGGAAGCCTGAAGCCCAGAGAGAGCAAGGATGTACTCAAAATTGCACAGGAAGACAGCCAGGAAAGCAAAGGGTCACTTAGGGTTCCTGAATCTTCCAGGTGACTGCCTTTTCCAGCTCAGCTCCCTGCCAGGCTTCTGGGGTCAGCTGTGTGCTACCCTCTTTGGGGTGGCCCTGCTTGCATCCCCACCCCTCACCATGCCCAAGATGACCCCCTCTACGCACATGCACCCTGCCCTAGAGACGCAGGCCCTTGGGAGTGAAGTGGGAGGCACCCAGAAGCCCAGATGAAAGGCAGAGAGCAGGATGGCAGGGACTAAAACTGTGCCACTGGGGTGGGAGGGGCATTCTGAGGCATGAGTATGCCCTGGTTTTTTCCTGCCTTTGGGTCTTACGAACCCTTGTGAGCTCCGCTTGAAAAAAAAAGAGAGGTTCACTGTGTTGGTCTCTACCGATGCTTGAAGGTCTTGGAGGTCTCCAGCAAAGTCACTGACCCAGCCCCTGCATTCTTCGTCACACCTGTCTCCTTCACCAGTGCCGAGTCCCATCTGGCGCCCCCTCCCTCCTGATTTTCCAGACCGCCCGGGGCCAGCCAGGCGAGCTGAGCACTATGGCCACAAGGGGGCACTAGCGCTCCATGGCCATGGTGGGTTCCGAGGCATGCTTTCTCAGGGCTTGGGGTGGGGGCAGCAGGAGTTTGTGTTGGGCTCCCCCACTCCCGGCACCCTCCCATTTCCTCTTGGAAGTCTCTCTAATCCTCTTATGCCGAGGGTCACATCCCCAGGCCCAGCGACGAGGTGTTTCATTTCAATTGGCCCCCACTGCCCCTAGGGGAGCTCCATGAAACGTGGGGAGGGGAGACCCCTTGGCCACAGCCCTCCTCCCTGCCCCTCCGCAGGCCCAGTTTCCTTGTTGCTCTCTTCAGCTTTCCTCTTTTTGCGGTGTCTCTCTCCTACCTGCTCACCCTCCATTCCTTTCCGGGCCTGACTTCTTGCTTCTCATAGCCCTTGGTCCAGATCTCCTCTTCTGAGCTCTGTCCTTACCAACTTTCACTCCCTCCTTCTCCTCACCCCTGGCCCTCTTCTCTCTCTTCCCTCCTCCCCTGGCCTCCCCTCTCCCTTCTCCTCTGCTCCCTCTCTCCTCTCCCTTCTGCCCTTGCTCCCCAGTGGCCCCTCAGGCTGGACCGGTGGAGTGGGCCTTGGCCAGGCTGAGACAGGGAGTCAGGTAGGGGATGTCAGTCGCTGCTGGAATCTGGGAGTGGAGGAGGCTCTGGGTCAGAAACTCTCTTCAGTTCACTTAGCAAATGCAGCCTCTGGGAGTGGGGCGGCTGGGGGGTGGGGCAGATTTAGAATCCAGAGACTGGGGCCTGCTCTCAGCTGTGGCCTCGACTGGCTGTGTGACCTTTCCCATTTGCTCCCTGGGCTTCAGTTTGCCCCCCCGAAGACAATGCGTGCTAGATCTCTGAGGACTCTCCCAGCTTGCGTTTTGTTTATTTTTTTTTTTTTCCAGCAGTGACTCTCAATCCCAGGAGGCCTTGAGCACTGCTTCTTCCACATCCGCCTTCCCAGATTTGTCCTCATCATTCCCCTTTAGAACGTTAGCGACCATTGGTGTGACGGACAGGACCCGGCCAGTGTCTGTGTGCTAGGGTTGGACATGGGCCATGATGTCAGCATGCTAAGGAATCTGTCTGGCGTATTTGCTCACTGCCTTTGGGGGCCCCGGGTAGCTCTTGGGGCAGATAACTGTAGAATGTCCGTGCCGGAAGAGGCCTGGGGTGAGAGGTAAGTCAAACATCGGTTATGGACCCCACATAGGACCCACACCCCCCTGATCTCTACCCCCGAGATACAAACCTAAGGCCCATGGCCTGCCTTCTATGTCTCAGCTTTCAGAAGAATCCAACCCCTGCCTGTGGTATAAATAAAGAAGCCAAGATCCAAAGAGGGTCAAAGACTTGCCCAGGTACATGCAGGAAGGTGGTAGCAAGCTGAGGCTGGGCCCCGAGGCTCCCGCATTCAGGGGCTCTGAGGATGTGGGTGAGGCCGTGCACTGGGGAGCTGAAGTGAAGGGGGAGATGCGTGTCCTCACCCACATGCATAGCAGAGCTGGGGCCGGGGTTTGAGGCGGGAGTGGGTAAGGCTGCTTGGCTGCTCCTACCTCTTGTGATGGGCACACACTCATCCTAGGAGTAAGGCAGACCTGGGATGCCTGGCAGTCCCTACCACAGCTGGAGGGTAGCACCTCCATCGGACAATGTGATTTATCACACTCTCCCTCTCTCTCCTCAGCTCCCAACCTTCTTGCCGACCCCAGAGAGGGCCCAGCCTGACTTAGAGGCAATTCACCTGTTTTTGATTTGAGACTCAGGTGGACTTTTCTTTCTTCTCATCAAAGAAGTGGTGAGGGGAAGGCAGGGCCCCATCCATCACCCCAGCCTCTCAGCAGCCTTGGGGAGGGGGAGCGGAGGGGGAAGGGAAAGGCCCAGGGATCTTGCGATCTCCTTAATTCCCAATGGGAGCCTCCCAGACAGGCAGGCAGGGCATCACTGGCCCAGACGTTTAGATCGTGGCCACAGATGCTCAGTAGAGACCGCCTAGAGTTTCCTCCATTGGTACTCCGGATCTCTGGAGGTCCTGCAGCCAAGTTTTCTTTTCCATCCCCTGCTTCCTGGGTGATGGGGGTGGTGTCTGGAAGAGGTTTGGGCCCCAAACCAAAGCAGATCAAAGATTTAGCCCCCGGGGAAAGAGGGAGAGGGTAGAGATTTCACTTGGTTCTTATCACCCACTCGGTGCCCGGCCTTGTTCAACCTGTGATCCGTGCCATTTGACCCTCCCAGTGCCGTCCCATCCTCCTGATCAGGAAACTGAGGCTCAGAGAAGCAACGTGATGGATCCAAGGTCAGATCACAAGGGAGTCAGTAATGGGGGCCAGAGTCCAGGTCAGGGCTGTTTGGCTCCACAGAGAAGGCAGAGGAGGGAGGTGAGGTGTCTGCATGCTGGCCCAGCCAGGAAAGTAGAATGAGATGTCGCACCAGCGCTGACCTCACCCCCGGTAGGTGTGCACTGCAGCTCGGGGCCACTGCTAACCTGCGTAGGGTCTTTGTGCAACTAGAAAAAGGCACCCCTTCTCCTGGGAGTGGCCCAGCCCCAGGGCAGGGCACGTGGCCCAGGGCAAGGAGCAGGGCTGACTTTCCGTCCCCACTGTTCACCTGGGCCAGGCCCCCTTGAGCAGGGCTCAGGCGCGCAGTCATCCAACTGTGGCCTTGCTCGGGCTGTCCCTTCTTTAGAGTGGGCTGAGCAAATCTCGGTCTGAGAGGGCAAGTGAGGGGCCCGGTAGGCTTGGCCACAGCACACCATGCTGCGCGATCTTCTTCCTCCTTGTCCCCCTTCCCCCTGAATGTTATCATCACTGTCATCACTACCATCTTCCCAGGCATCCTCATGATACTACAATTACTAATAACGGGGGCTCCATTGCCGCTCAATCTGTTTGGAATTCTTTCCCTGAAGCCACCCATTTTCTCCCTGCTGGACTCTTTCCTCTTCATTACACCCTTCTAGGTTTCCAGCTCACAGAAGCCCATTCCTCAGGGAAATGTGAGTGTGTGTGTGGGGGGGGGGACCTGACCAGGCAGGTCATGGGCCCCGGGTGGCCTGGAAAGACCCGAGAGAGATAGGGGAGCAGGGCTGCTGCATGGGTTCAGGTATGCTGGCTTAGCTGCTGTGTGGTCTTGGGAAAGCTGCTCATCACTCTGGTTTAATCCATGTAAAGCATACAGTGGGGGCTCATTAAGTATCAGGACACCATTCGAAATTCTGGGGTGCAGTGGCCATAATATGGACAAGGTCCCCGCCTGCATGGAAGAGCCAATAAATGTTGGTTCCTTTCTATCTTCCTATTGTTCTCCCCTGTGAGGGGGATAAAAAAGTGTGTCGGGCAGAGCAAGCTAAAAACCATCCTTTGTTTCTTCCCCTCCAAGAACCAGCCCTCAAATATTACACAAATATTCACACATGCAGTGAAGATCCATTGAGAACTTTGTGTAGCTCTCTGCTAGATTCGAGGCTGTAGAGATGAATATGACTCAGCAGCCTTCATTCACTACAAGTGCTCAGTCTATGAGAGGGAGAGAGAGAGAGGGAGAGAGAGAGCGCACGTGGTGGTTTTTCTGAGGGCCAGGAGGGAAGACTTCTTAGAGCAGGTAGCCGTGTGTTCTGAGTTATGCTGAGGACATTCCAGACAGAAGGAAGAGAAGGAAGAACACGAGCAAGAGCATGGAGGTGCAAGAGAATGACCGTTAGTCCAGCGTGGCTGGGGCATCAGCGGGTATGGGGGTATGCTTCGACTCTTCTCCCTAAAGCATGATTTACAGGGCACGTCCCCTTAGCCAGGGGCTGTGCTTGGCACTCTCCACGTGTCCTCTTACCACAGGGACAGGGATGCTTACCTGCATTTCACGCATGAGGAAACAGACTCAGAGTGCTGAAGGGACATGCTCAGGGCCACCCACCTCGCAAATGGCAGAAGTGAGGTAGCCCCCCAGTCTGTCCATGTCTCTCAGCACTTCTCTGCTGGCTGTATGCAGCAAATCAGCCTGATACCGATTTGCTCCAGATAGCTCTGTGCGTGTTGGGGGGCGGGGCGGGACAGGTGCCGAGGAGGGGGACGCTTGAGGGTCGGGGCACACCTCAATAAGCCCATGCTCCCTGACCCGCTGCAGGGACATTTGGGCAAAAGGAAGTAGCAAGGGCTACTTTATCCTGTCTCTCCTCACCCGGGGAACTCACCAGAAGGAAGGCTGAGCCTCTCTCACCAGCCACTCACCACCCCCCCGACACACACATACACCCGGCAAGCGTGAGCGCACGCGTGCGCGCGCACACACACACACACACACCGCCATCCTCCCCTGCTCCTAAAAATATCAAACCAGCGGAGCTGCAAGGGAAATGAATGTTTGGCAGCCGAGCAAGTGGCCTAGGAGTGGTGTCAGGCTCCGTAAATATTTACCCGCTGGATTAGAGCAGAAGTTGGAAACATTAGGCAGCTGAAAATGACTGTTTTAATAGCATGGCTGATAAATCCAAACTTGGGGGGTTTGTTTGGAAGTCTCAGCTTCTGGGAATTTCAGCACGTAAACTATGGTCCTGGGGAGGGGCCGGGACCAGAACAGAGGGGTTCGAGGGTGTGCTGGTGGGCAGGTCTGCCTGGAGGAGAGGTCGGCCAGGCCACAGAAGGCCCCGCGCCTTAGGCTACAGCCGTCTGGAAGGTGCAGCATTAATTCATCTCCTCGTTCATTCATCCATTCATTAGACTCGGTCAAAGGGAGGAATGAGAAGCAAACATTTATTGGATAGCAACCATGTGCCAAGAGGGAGGGGAGGCTTGGCCTTTTAGTCCCACATTTAATATTTACTGTAACCCTGAGTGGTAGTAAGTACTATTTTCATCCTATAAAAGCTAAGGAAAAGCAGGTTTCAGAGTGGGAGGGTACCTTGCCCAAGGACACCAGCTGGGAAGAACCAAAATGGGGCTTTAGGCCAGGGTGTCTCTGACTCCAAAGCCATGTTCTTCTTACCATGTGAGATGTGAAGTAGACACTCAATACATTCCTAAGAAACTGAGGGGCTGGGAAATACAAAAATGAGTCCGACATAGCTTCACCCTCAGAGGGCTCCCCGTCTAGAAGGGATTGAAGGTGCATATCCAGACGATTACAATTCCAGGGAGAGAGTGGCTCGCATCTTTTTTTTTTTTTTTTTTTAAGATTTTATTTATTTGACAGAGAGACACAGCAAGAGAGGGAACACAAGCAAGGGGGAGTGGGAGAGGGAGAAGCAGGCTTCCCGCGGAGCAGGGAGCCCGATGTGGGGCTCGATCCCAGGACCCTGGGATCGTGACCTGAGCTGAAGGCAGATGCTTAACGACTGAGCCACCCAAGCGCCCCGAGTGGCTCGCATCTTAAGAGAGGGTCAGATAACGTGCTGTTGGGGGTCTGAGGAGGGAAGTTTCTTTCAGCTTAGGGGGCAGAGGAGAGGGAAGTGTCATGGTGAGGAGGACCAGGACAGCTCCCTCTAGGAAGTGGCGGTTAGGCAGGGCCCTCACTGGTGGGTAGGATTTGCATAGCTGAAAGTAAGAAGAGTGGGTGCTCCAGGCAGTGGGAGCAGCTTGAGTGAAGGCATGGAGGAGGAATATTGAGTTTGGTTGAACCATAGAGTATATAAAGACAAGGAGTGGGAAATTAGTTCCAGAAGGTAGATGGGAGCTGGAGTGTGAAGGACTTCGTGCTACCAAACTGTAACCCTTCAGAGCTGAGGGAAGCAACGGTCCCAGCCCTCAGACCACAGCTGGACTCTCCACTTTTGCCTTCTGCCTTTAGGAAAAAGCAAAGAGAACAGTTCCCCCGTAACAGCGTCCAGTTCAGCTCATCCCCTGGTGAGACAAAGCCCTTGAGCGTCACCCCACTCAGGTGTGTGAGCAGTTGCACTCCCCTTCCACACAGCTTGCCTTGTGGCCACTTCCAACTCAAGCCAGCCCCCCCACCCCATTCCATCCTGAGGCCAAGAGTCCAGCTCCCCACCACTAGTGGTGAGGACTGGGTGGCCCTGAGAGGGCCACAAACTCAGTTGGTGACAGGACAGTAAAGCTGGTTCAGGTGTGTGGACACTCTGGGATCTGAGGAGAAAGGAGCACCGTGGGAAAGGCCATGATGGGCAGCTGGGCCCCCTGAACACGGGCAAGGGGACAGGGGCAGGTAGGGAGAAGAAAGCACGGCTTAGGTGACCAATAGGTCTGGATATGAATCCTGCGTCTGATGTGTGACCTTGGGAAAGTCACTTTACTTTTCCGAACCTCGGTTTCTGTCACACGGAAAGCTCATTTGTTACCCAGGGGTCGTGACACCTACCTGGAGGCATTACTCGAGGATTCAATGAGATGCTGCAGGGAAAGCACCCGGCATGCTGCTTGACACATTGTAAGCACTCAGCAAATGTCAACCACATCGTCACAAATAAGTGAACACTTGTGTGCCTCAACGAGAAAGGATTTGATATATAGAGGGAAACTTCCAGAGGGCTTAGAATGGGGAACTGCGGCCCCGCTGAGACAAGAGAAGGATCCCAAGAGCCTGCGGGTTTCCTTGTCCTGTCTAAACTGTCAATTTCACAATTCAGTGGGGAAAAAAAAAATCGATTTTAGGTTTGGGGAATTGGGGTGTCAGGACTTCTAGTTTCTGCCTCAGGGTCCCCAGATCAGGCCCAGCCTGTGTTCTCACTCCAGTCCTCCCCCTCTACCTTTTCCCAGGTCCTTTGGCTGTCCTGCCAAATGGGAATAAACAGGCCTGCACTACATTCTGTGGGGTGGGAGAGACCGAGGGAATGTCAACAAAGAGGAGGTGACAGGCAGGGCTGTGTGCAGGGAGCAGGGGGAGGGGGCCCCAGCCAGCCCAGGGAAAGGTGTGACTGAAATGGAAGAAGCTGTTCCTTGGGGGTCTGTCCTCCCCAGTCCCTAGCAAGAATGGGGGGAGGGAGGGGAAGCAGCCCCAGAGGAGCTTGAGGCCATCCCCAAATTTGGTAATTTGGCCTCTCCGTGCGGTTTTCCTGCTCCAGAAAATGTTAATTTATTACAATTTGAAAAATGATTGAACCAGGCCTGGGGACTCAGCAGCTGGTGCAAGGGAGAGAGAAATCTCTTTTTGTTCTGCAGGGAATTGGGCTGCAGCCCCCACCCCCACCCTGCTCCCTTGCTGGGCCATCCTTCTCCCAGAGTGTCGAATGTCGACAAGGCTCCTCCCAGGAGCCGCATGCCTTCCTCAGGGGCTGAACTGGCCGGCATTTATCAAAAGCCTGGAAGCTTCTGAGGGAAAGAGGTGTGCAGGGAGGTATGTGAGCCAGCCTGGCTGGGGGTGGGGCCCCGATGATCCTCAGCAGCTTCTGGGGTCACTGTGGGGGCTGCAGCAGAGTGCCTGAGCTAGGAAGGGAGACATGGAGTGGGGTGGCTGTTTGTCACTAGTGGGGAAGCCTCCTGTCCTCTCCCTGGGTCCTGTCAAGCTATGTCCCACCTGCCTGGCTGTCCCCCTCACCTCTATTGTTCAGCCAGACAAAAGATGATTATGGAAAAACAGCGTGCACCCAGCAGGCAAGCTCAGCAAATCAACAAATTTTGAAATACCGGGCCCAGGACCCTGGTTCTCTCATTCCGCACCCAGCCAGCATCATGGAGCACCATCTGCCGTGCCTCCTGGGAACAGTTCCATTTCCGGTCTCCAGGGGCATGGACTTCCATTCTGGGGTGCCTCTGCCCCCCATAGGATTGTTCCAACATGGCCGCTTCCTCCCAGCCATCATGGCCGTCCTGACCACACCTGCTACTCCCCACCTCCCTTACTCCTTCACTCATCAGCAAGCACTGTTGACGCCCACTGTGTGCAGGCCACTGTCCTGTACAAGGACACCGAGGTGAGTGAGGCACAGGCCCTGCCCCAAAGGAGGTAGGTTCTAGAAGGGGAAACAGACACAATACGGAGAGAAGATGGGACAGTGCCTTCAGAGGGGTATGGACAACTCAGATCACTACCTTCGTCACCGTCTCACTCACTGTTTTTCTCGGCATCCGCCTCCTATACCTCCTTCACCTTCACATCCACCTCTCCCCCGGCACCACTTCTCCCGTCTCCCCTCCTCCTCCTCCCACCAGCATCAACCCCAACACCATAATCCTCATCATTGTCACACCCATCAGCACTATTTTCAATTCCTCATCCCTGCAAATCCACTCCCTGCCCTTTAGGAATTTATAGCCTGAAAACCGACAAGCCAACAGGGCACCGCTATTAAGATGCAAAAATAAAACCCCCTCGCATGAGTGTGTCGCCAGGTATTTACACCGTAGTCTTCAGTTCAAGCAACCTCTTGTGGGCTCGTGGAATCTCTCACATCTGGTTGGAGCTTTGCAACGAGATTCAGATTGGTTTCTGGCCTACGAAACTGTTCTTCATCCTGACTCTCTTCCCAGTGGGTCAGCATTAGCCCTTCTGGAGGCTGGGAGCCAGTAAGCCGAAGAAATCCAGCCTGGGGACTAAGGGTGGTGTCTGTTTGCATTTCAGCGGGAACCTGCCAACAGCTAACCAGTTTGGAATTCTCAGCACTCCTGCTGGGCCTGGGCTTGGCTCAGGTGCCACCCATCCTGACCCGGCACACAGTGGACAAGACGGCTCAGGAGCTCCAGAGCTCCAGGCGAAGCTCCCCTTTGCTAAATCACAGTGCCTCACCGGGGTTTCCGGAGGAGAATGGCAGGTGTCCAGGAAAGTCGGGGTTACGGCTGGAAGTTTTTCAGCACCAGGAAGGAGAGGCCGCCGCTGGGCCAGCCCAGGCTGCACCGTCAGGTGAGAACTGAACGAAGATTTTTAAGTACACACGCGGTCACCTCCACCTCTGTATGGTACTTTGCAGTTCTTAAAGTGCTCTGTGCATCTCATCTCTTAGGAGCCTCGCTGGCCACCATTAGAGGTAGGGAGCATGGGCAAGGACTCCTAGTTTCCACTCTACAGATGAGCAAACAGAAGCCCAGAGAGTGCACGATGAGCCATAGTGGTGGAGCGTCAGGCTCCTCCCTGCATGCCCAAGGCTGCCTTCCTTGGAGGTAGAGAAATTCCCAGACAAGTAAGGAGAGGCTTGACCGTGACACTGTCCAGGGCTTCCACGTGCCACTGTGAAGGGTGGAAACTGGGATGGCCTTGCTGGCCTCTCCCAAGTCTCCCAATGTGTCGTGAAAAACGTCGGCAGAACTCAGCCAGGCTCTCAGGTTATTTTCTCTTTGCTAAGGAGGAGGGGGTGTGAGGAGAGGGTCCTCACTAACCAAGTGGCCGAGGGCGGACCCTCCCGTCGCTGGCACCAGGATGCCCCCGTGCCCAGGCCAGAGCCCTCCCCGCTGAAGAACCCCTCCTTGCCCTGGGGCTGGCGGGCCAGGCACATTCCTATTACCCCACCCTTCCTCTTTTGAGTCTCCAGACCTGCTTGGGCTCTCCTGGTTGGATGCCTTCCCCGCTACTCTGCACCAGCTCACTTCCTGTTACTCCTGTTGAGCCCAAGAGGGCCCACTCCATACCTGCCACAAGGAGACCCCTGTCCCCAGCTGATGCTCCAACCCAGTGGTTTTCCAAGTAGGTTTACAGACAAGCAGCATCAGCCACCCCTGGGACCTTATTAGCCGTGCAAACTCTAGGCTCAGCCCCTGACCTTCTGAATCTGAGACATTGGGGTGGGACCCAGCAATCCTTGCTTTAACAAGCTCTCTTGGTAATTTTGCTGCATGCTAGAGTTTCAGATTCACTAGTGTTAAAGAGGGCAACGGACTCAGGCCAACTGGGATTCATTTTTTTTTTAAGATTTTATTTATTTATTTGACAGAGAGAGACACAGCAAGAGAAGGAACACAAGCAGGGAGAGCAGGAGAGGGAGAAGCAGGCCTCCCGCTGAGCAGGGAGCCCGATGCAGGGCTCGGTCCCAGGACCCTGGGATCACGACCCGAGCCGAAGGCAGACGCTAAACGACTGAGCCACCCAGGCGCCCCCCAATTGGGATTCAGATCCCAGCTCTGCCATTACTAGCTGTGTAACCCAGGTCAGATGAGTACACCTCCTTAACCCTCAGTTTCCTCATCTGCAAAATGGGGATCATAGGGCCTGGCTCCCTGAGAGTCGCATTGATTTTGATTCAATATAAGGAAAGGAAGAGTTGGTGAACAGTTAGAATTGAAGCTTCGGGTGCCTGAGTTACTCAAGAGGAGGCCAGGTGAGCACACCGTACAGTGAGTGTATGGTGTGTCTAGCCGGGAGTCCTGTGTGGCTGGAACTCAGAGTGTCCACTGTATGTCCACTTCCTTCGTACCCTTGCCAACTCTATCAGGTGTCACACATTTCAACCCCCCATGCTTTGGACTGGCTGTTTCTTCTGCCTGGAATTACCTACCTTAAGGGCCCATGCAAATTATTCCTTCCCCAGGAAGCTGTCTGAATTAGTTGGGAATTGCATTCAGTTGGAGGAACTGAAATCCCCCCCAAAGTCTGGCTTAGCCACATGAGAGTTTATAGTCTCACATGCAAGAAGCCTGAAGGTAGGCAGTTCAAGGACACAGTGACACCATGAAGTCATCAAGGGTCTCGGCTCCTTCTGGCTTTCTGCTGTAACATCCTACCGCCAACTTCATTTTCAAGGTCCCATGAGGGTTCAAGATGGCTGCCGGAGCTCCAGTCATCACGTCACCGTTCTAGAAAACAGAAAAGGGCCAGGGCACACATCCTAGCTGAGTCAGCCTTCTTTTAACCAGCTTCTCAGAAGTCCCACATGACATTTCGTTTTATATTTAATTGGTCAGAATTTAGTCGCATGTTATGCTAGAGGCTAGAAAGTATAGTCTTTGGGCTAGGCATTGCCATCATCGATAAAATTGAGGCTTTGTCACTAGGGGAGAGGGGGAGGGTGGCTACAGGGTGGTAATTCCCAGAGCAGTCTCCAGAAGGTCTGATCATCTCCTTGGCGGTGACTCTGTGACCTCGGCCATTAACAACAACGACCTTTGAGCCCTTGCTCTGTGTTGGCCATGTTGTTTACATATATTATCTCATTTATTCCCCCAGTGAGATCAGGACCATTATCATCTCCATTGTGGGGTTGAGCAAACTGGGGGTGAAATAACTTATCCAAGGTCTCCCCGCTAATAAGCGGTGGGGCCAGGCTTCAAATCAGACAGCCTGAGCTCAAGCCCACGCCCTTACCCGCTGTATTGTGTAATCCTACATAGTCGGAGCCTCACTGCACCTCGGGCTCCTCCTCACTGAAGCTGGGTAAGAATCATCCCTGCTTCGTAGGGTCGTCTCAGGGATTTAATGCCATCGCACATGTGAACATGCTTTCCATGTGGCCTGGCATGTAATAAATGCTCGTTCTTTTCTCCTCCTCCTTCTGCAAAGGGCCCAGTGCTGGTCAGCCTGTGCTTCTGTGGAAATCAGAGTTGCTATCTTCCTACTGCAGTTCTCTGAGCACAGGGACCTACCCATCCCTGTCCCGGGACAGCGCTATTGTCACAGACGCCCTGGTGGAGGGATGGGGCGCCCCTCCCCCCAGCTCTGAGAAGTGGTGGGCTCCATGTTGCATTTTAGGATAGAGGCCGGAGAGGGACTGTGGCCTGTCCCAGGTAACACAGTGGGTCAGCGGCAGGGCAGGGGGTCGAAGCAGAAGTGAACAGTGCTCTGGATGCATCTCTTCCATGCATCCAGAGCACAGTGCTCTGGATGCATCTTCCATTCCATGTCCTGAGATGGACATCTCAGGGCCATCCATTTCTCGAAAGCCTCAGATTGGCTGGTCTCAAAGGAACCCTCCACCCTACTTGAGCTTTACGTTTCCCTTACCTCTGCTACGCCACTCACGTGGCTGCTTCGCCTCATGCTGAGCACCCTGTCATGGGATCCCTCCCCGCACTGGACCGGAAGTCCTGGGGGGGCAGGGACTGTGTCCCATGGAGCTCTGCATTCACGGGGCCCAGCTGTGGGCTGCTTCCACAGTTGGTGCCTGGCACACGTTTGATGACAGAATGAAGAAAGAACAAAGGAGTAAGTGGCTATGTGCACCCCTTCTCTTCACCTGGGCCCTAGGGGGGCTGTGTGGGTGGGAAGAGCCCAGGACTGGCAGACCAGAAAAGTGCTTTTCCCTGGAGCCACAGGAAAAGTGAAGAGAGAAGGCGACGTTACAGCAAAGCCAATTCCCCATGGCACTAAGAGGCCAGGTTTTGCTGCAGGAGAGAGGCGAGTGGCAAACCAGGTGTGTGAGCAGATAATACAGTCTTCTTCCCCACACCCACATCGGTGAACCAGGGAGCAGGCAGCCGGAAGATTAAAGCCCTGGAGTCTCCTAACAGTGCCAATCAATATTTATTATAACAAGAGGCAAAGATCGCTATCAGCAAGAGAGAGGGAGAATATATATATATATATATATTCGTGTATATATATATGAAAGTAAGACATAACTTATTCCTACTTAGATGCAAGGGAAGAAAAATAACAACAACAACAACAACAAGAGTGACAATAATAATACAAGACAGCCTTGGAAAAGGAGCTTTGTTGATTTCTTGTGCTGAGAAGATAGCTCTTTCAGCGAGAGCCTCACTTAAGTCTCCAAGTGTCCACCCTGCTGAGGTTTTGATGTTCCACTTTCATCAAGAGTATTGAGCATGAAATGCCAACATTATGTGGGCTGTCTAGCGACAGCTGATGAAGAAATAGAGTGTGGAGTGGAGGAGCGCCAGGGACGCCTGCATCCACTGCCCAGAGACAAAGCACTGGCTTAATTGGGCCCCTGGGAACAGTGACAGCCCAAGAGAGCAGAGTGGGGTGCCTCTGGGCCCTCTGCCACCCATCACCGTTCGAGGCCTGACTTGGAAGCCAGATTGGGGGTTGAAGGAGGCTGAAGGTGCCTCACTCCTGAGGCAGCGGAGGGTCTGGTGTCTTCATGCCGCTGACCCTTGGAAGGAGGGCTGGACCAGTGCATGCCGAGGCTCTTGAGATCAGTGGATGAAGAGCCATGGGATTTGGCTTCTAGATGCACATTCCAAGCTCTAAAGAACTGGCTCACAGAACTTCTTGCACTGGCGATGGGAATCCTTCTAACTTGGCCAGCACTGCTGCCTTAGGACTAAACTGGAGGCTTTTCTTGAGGACCCGGACCTCGGCTTCCCAGGCCACGAAGGTTCGCAGTGGCCTCAGAGGTCACCGAGTCCGTCTCCAAGCTTCAGACCCCACTCTATCGCCCAGTCCCAGACTTAGGAGAGCTCAAGGGGCATTCTTGTCTCAAAGACCTCTCGGAACAGCCTTGGGGATTGGCAACATGGACATCCCCTGGCAGCTTGTGGGGAACGCAGAATGTCAGGCCCCACCCAGGCTTACTGAACCCGAGTCCTGGTTTGAAAAAAGATCCCTTGTAATCTGTCTTCCCATGAAAGTTTGAGAAGCTCTGCTCTCGATGAATAGTTTTTAGCCTCAGCTGCACATTAGAATCACCAGGGAGCTGTTTAAAAATGTGGATGCCCGGGCCACATCCCCAAACTGATAACATGCACGTTTCTGGGGATGAAGCCTGAGCACAGGTGTTTCTAAACAGCTCCCAGAGGATTCTGATGTGCAGCCAAGGCCGAGCGCCTGGGGCCAGAGAGCTATCTGTGGGCACCTATTCAGATGTGTCCCCAGCCTCACAGGTAGGCCTTCCAGGGGACTAGCCGCAGGCTGGGACTCCAGCCCATAGGCTCTCCCTCAGTCAGGAGAGAGAGGCAGCAGCGGCCTGCCCTTCTCCCTAAGAACCCTTCTGGGGCCTACAGGCACCACCCCCCCCACCCCGGGCCCTGGCTGCCATTCCTCCTGTGGGCTTATTTCTGTAACAAGTTGCAGCAGACTTTGCAGAGAGGCAGGGGAACTGGGAAGCCTCACAGCCCCAGAGCTCGCCTCAGTGCTCATGTCCACGGGCCCCGGCTCCCAACCAGGGGCTGCCCCCACTCTTGGGGGCTCTCCTGCGTGGGAGCACAGTGGACCAAGTGCTCTTCATTGTGATGCTTCCTTCGGTGCCTCCCCACCGGAGCCTCTGATGCCTTGAGCTAATGGGACCTAAGGTGGACAGATCGCCTCTACTGTTTTCCCATGTCCAGAAAAGCTGCTCTGCTGGCTTACAGCTCGGTGTTCAGAGGGGATAGTGCTGACTGAATTCTCCGTGTTCCTCAAGAAAATAAGTAGAATCAAAGGAAACATATTATAAGGAAGTAAATTCTCGCATGATTTTCTTAAAGACTTTTCCTAAAAGTTACAGCTGGGTAGCAGTAAAATGGTTTGCCGTGTGAGGTGATGAGCTCTCTGGAACTGGAGGTGAGCAAGCATGGGCGTCTGAGAGGGAAACTAGAAAGAGCCCATTTTATCCAATGGGCGTGGCAGCGTGGTAGTGGTACTGAAGCTCCTCACAGATCTCCAGCCCTGAGCACTTACAAGATCAATTGTCAAACAAGGGTGGCAGGGGTGACCTCATCCAAGAGCTTGTTCTAGAGAAGCATGGAGGATTGGAAGCAAGGCTACAGGGAAGAAAAATGAAAGGCAATGTGTATTATAATCCTCACACTGCCTAGGCTGTGTGACCTTGGGCAAGTGTATTTCCATCTCTGGGCCTCAATCCAAGGGACTAAACTCACGGGCGTGAGAGGGCCTCACAGCCAGGGCGGCCATTTTGCATGCTCGAATGAGCGCCATTTATATAAACTACTCTCTATTCTGTGCCTGTATGCTACATAATTTGCAAGGCCCAGTGCAAAATACAAATGCAGGGCCTCTCGATCAAAATTTAAGAATTTCGAGGCAGGGACAGCAAAGCATTGCACCAAGTGTGGGAGCTCCGTGGACCGGACTGGTAGCACACTCAGGAAGCTGGTCCTGACCAGATCGGAAGTGAAGGCTGAAAGGGCAGTGAGGCACAGGTGGGGGCTCCTACCTTCGCATTTCCTCTCTTGAGCCTGGCAGCGCTCACGTGAAGCCCTTAACTATTTAGTTAGGAAGGTGGGCAGAAAGCCCGGGGAAGCCAGGGGCCTGTTGACCCTGGAGGACTGAATCAGGAGGAAATTATTTGAGAGGTAATCAATACGTTCAATTGCAGTTCATTAACATCTAATGAGTCCTTCAACTGCTCAGCCTCCACTGGGGCCTAGCCAACATTGTCACCTCTCCCTGCCCTCCCTATGCCCCAGTGTCATTTATTCTCCCAGGCGCTGAGTTCAGGCGTGAAGCAGCTGTGCGGGACTGGGGAGGTGGTTCGAGCGAGCAGCCGCCAGCCACGGACAGAATGCTGCCACTGGAAGGGCCCTCAGGTCCCTTCTTGTGCAACCCCTTCAGGATAAAGGTGACAAAACTGCAGCCCAGCCCTCCTTCTTCGAAACAGAAGAAACAGAATTGGCAATGGGCGCCACGACCCCTTAACTTGGGGCTCTTTTCGCACTGTTTTGACAGCAGAACATCCAAGCTCGTCGTACCCCAGCCCTGCCACATCCTGGCTGTGCCCCTTTACTTCTTAGAACTTCGGTGTGCCTGGGTGGCTCAGTCGTTAAGCGGCTGCCTTCGGCTCAGGTCATGATCCCAGGGTCCTGGGATCGAGCCCCACATCGGGCTCCCTGCTCCGCAGGAAGCCTGCTTCTCCCTCTCCCACTCCCCCTGCTTGTGTTCCCTCTCTCGCTGCCTCTCTCTCTGTCAAATAAATAAATAAAATCTTTAAAAAAAAAAAAAGAACTTCGGCTTCGCTCTCTCTCAGATGGAGGCGGTAACACCCATTCTGCCTCCGGGACCGTGGTGTGGTTTAAGCAAGATGGCAGATGTGAAAAGCACTTGGTAAAGCACAAAGCATTTACCAAGGGCCCGCTTTTGTGCCAGGCGCTGGGCTCCGTGCTGGGGGCCGGGCTACGGATCAGACAGCCCCTGACCCCTGAGGGAGACCGATGTGCAGAGGGAGGTGTGTTTTGGTACAGCAAAGCCTCTTTGCAGGCCAGGGAGGAGCGGGAGGGGAAGTCTTTATGCAGGGGGTGAGTTTATGGGAGGCAGAGGATGTAAATTGGGTTTTCAGTGGGGGAATGACAGAGTCATATTTTTTTTAAAGATTCCATTTATGTATTTGAGAGAGAGAGAGCGAGAGCAAGAGAGAGAGAGAGCCCGAGCAGGGTGATGGGCAGAGGGAGAAGCAGACTCCCAGCTGAGCGGGGCTTGATCTCGGGACTCTGGGATCACGACCTGAGCCAAAGGCAGAGGCTTCACCGACTGAGCCACCCAGGCGTCCCGACAGAGTCATATCTTTGAAACACTTTCATAGTACTTGCTACATGTTAGAGCCTGCTCTCAGCAACTTACAAATATTAACTCATTTAGTCCTTACAAGCTGTTGAAAGTTCCTAGGGAAACTGAAGCCCAGGGAGGTAAAGCGAATCACTCAGATAGCTAAGCTCGTAAGTAGCAGAATTAGTATCTACACTCAGGTATAGCTCACAGTCTTGTTTTTTTTTTTTTTTTTAAGATTTATTTATTTGACAGAGAGAGAGACAGCGAGAGCAGGAACACAAGCAGGGGGAGTGGGAGAGGGAGAAGCAGGCTTCCCGCGGAGCAGGGAGCCCAATGCGGGGCTCGATCCCAGGACCCTGGGATCATGACCTGAGCCGAAGGCAGCCGCTTAACGACTGAGCCACCCAGGCACCCTGGTCTTGTATTTTTTAATTAAGTTTTTAATTTTAATTCCAGTATAGTCACCATACAGTGTTATATTACTTGCAGGTGTACAATATAGTGATTCAGTAATTCTATACATTACTCAGTGTTCGTCATGGTGAGTGTGCTCTTAATCCCCTTCACTTACGGCACCCATTCCCCACCTCCCACCTCTCCTCCAGTAACCATCAGTTTGTTCTCTCTCGTTAACAAGTCTGTTTCTTGGTATGTACATCTTTCTCTCTCTTATTTTTTCCCTTTGCTCATTTGTTTTGTTTCTTAAATTCCACATATGAGTGAAATCACATGCTTTTATCCTTCTCTGACTGACTTATTTTGCTTAGCATTATGTTCTCTAGCTCTATCCATGTCATTGCGAATGGCAAGATGTCATTCTTTTTATGGCTGAGTAATATTCCACTGTATATATATATATATACCACATCTTCTTTATCCATTCATCTACTGATGGATACTTGGGCTGCTTCTGCAATTTGGCTGTGGTAAATAATTCTGCAATACACAGAGGGGTGCATGGATCCGTTTGAATTAATGCTTTTGAATTTGGGGGGTAAATACACAGTAGTATGGGATTCCTGGATCTTAGGGTAGTTCTATTTCTACCTTTTTGAGGAAACTCCATACTGTTTTCCAGAGTGGCTGCACCAGTTTACATTCCCACCAGCAGTGTGAGAGGGTCCCTTTTTCTTCACATTCTCGCCAACACTTGTTGCTTCTTGAGTTTTTTATTTTAGCCATTCTGACAGGTGTGAAGTGATACCTTGTTGTGGTTTTGATTTGCATTTCCCTGATGATGAGTGATGCTGAGCATCTTTTCGTGTGTCTGTTGGCCATCTATGTCTTCTTTGGAAAAATGTCTCTTCAGGTTTTCTGCCCATTTCTTAACTGGATTATTTGGGTTTTGGGTGTTGAGTTGTAGAAATTCTTTGTATATTTTGGATACCAACCCTTCATCAGACATGTCATTTTCAAATATCTTCTCCATTCCATAGGTTGCCTTTTAGTCTTGCTGATTGATTCATTCTCTGTACAGAAGCTTTTTGTTTTGATGAAGTGCCAATAGTTTATTTTTGCTTTTATTTCCCTTGCCTCAGGAGACATATCTAGAAAGATGTTGCTAGCTGATGTCAGAGAAATTACTGCCTGTGCTCTCTTCAAGGATTTTTAAGGTTTCAGGTCTCACATTTAGGTCCTTAATCCATTTTGAATTTATTTTTTGTGTATGGTGTAAGAACGTGGTCCAATTTCAGTCTTTTGCATGTTGCTGTCCAGTTTTCCCAACATCATCTGTTGAAGAGACTTTTTCCCATTGTATATTCTTTCCTGCTTTGTCCAAGATCAATTAACCATGTGATTATGGGTTCGTTTCTGGGATTTCTATTCTGTTCCATTGATCTATGTGTCTATTTTTGTGCCAGTATCATACTGTCCTGATCACTACAGATTTGTAACATAACTTGAAGTCTGGAATTGTGATGCCGCCAGCTTTGCTCTTCTTTTTCAAGATTGCGTTGGCTATTCAGGGTCTTTTGTAATTCCATATAAATTGTAGGATTGTTTGTTCTAGCTCTGTGAAAAATGCTGGTGTTATTTTCAAAGGGATTGCATTAAATGTGTAGATTGCTTTGGGGACTATAGACATTTTAACAATATTTGTTCTTTTAATCCATGAGCATGGAATATCTTTCCATTTCTTTGTGCCATCTTCAATTTCTTTCATTAGTGTTTTATAGTTTTCAGGGAAGAGGTGTTTGACCTCTTCGGTTAGATTTATTCCCAGGTGTCTTACTGTTTTTGGTGCAATTGTAAATGGGATTGATTCTTCAATTTATCTTTCTGCTGCTTCAATACTGGTGCATAGAAATGCAACAGGTTTCTGTACCTTGATTTCATAATCTGCAACTTTACTGAAATTGTATATCAGTTGTACCGCTTTTTTTGGTGGAGTCTGTCAGGTTTTCTATACATGGTATCATGTCATCTGCAAAGAGTGAGTCTGACTTCTTTCTTAGCAATATGAATGCCTTTTATTTCTTTTTGTTGTCTAATTGCTGTGACTAAGACTTTCATACTGTATTGAATAAAAGTGGGTGAGAATGGACATCCCTGTCTTGTTCCTGAACTTAGGAGGAAAGCTCAGTTTTTCTCCATTAAGGATGATGTTATCTGTGGTTTTTTCATAGATGGCCTTCATTACGTTGAGGTGTGTTCCCTCTAGACCAACTTTGTTGAGGGTTTTTTTTTTTTTAATCACAAATGGATGTTGTACTTTGTCAAATGTCTTTTCTGCATCTATCGAAAAGATCATATGGTTTTTATTCTTTCTCTTATTGACGTGAGGTATCGCGTTGATTGATTTGCAAATATTGAACCACCTTCGGATCCTGAGAATGAATCCCACTTGATCGTGGTGAGTGATTTTTTTTTTCATGTATTGTTGGATTCGATTTGCTAGTATTTTGTGGAGGATTTTTGCATCTATGTTCATCAGAGATATTGGCCTGTTGTTCTCTTTTTTGGTGGTATCTTTATCTGGTTTTGCTATCATGGTAATGCTGACCTCATAGAATGACTTTTGAAGTTTTCCTTCCTCTTCTATTTTTTGGAAGAGTTTGAGAAGAATAGGTATTAACTCTTCTTTTAGTGTTTGGTAGAATTCGGCTGTGAAGCCCGTCTGGTCCTGGACTTAGAAACAGCTCCCATCCCTAGTCACTGTGCTACACGGCCTCCCTTCCAGTCTGACTGGGGACTGTGACAGCGGGGGTGTGCACAATAGTTGGTGTGCACAGACCTGCAGGGAGGGAGCACAGCAAGGAGTTGGGGGCAAGAGGCCAAGTTAGAGATATTGAGGACCTGACCTTGGGCAGTGGCAGAGGAGAAAGAGGTGACTGATTGGCAGTTTGGAGGCAGGAATGGACTTGGTGATGTTTTCACTTGAGCTGCTGATGCGATAACCTTTCTCTGCAGACACACGTAGATGAAGCTGTATTAGTCCAAGGCCATATTTAGAGTTAACCTTCACTCTAGCTTTTGAGTCCAGTGAATCTGTGGCAATTATTATTTTTATCTTTCTGGATCCTTTTCCTCCCTCTTTGCATGATAGATCCAGCCTGCTTGGCCACAGCAGTGAGCACGTGACCCAAGCCAGTCGATCGGAGTCCTTCTCTGAGACCCTCTTAATCAGCGGTTGGGAGGAACTCCGTTTCCTCCTTGGTAGTGAAGCCATAAGGATGCAAGCACTGCTTCTGCCTTCCCTTGGCATGGTCCTGCGCCACCTGTGTCTAGGGCCAGGCCTCCTGCCCCACCTAGGGGTCCAAGCCCTTGCAGAAACCTGGGCATCCTCCTTCAGGCCACCCTCTCCCTCACCCACATACAATTTGTCACCAAGTCCCTCAGATTCTATCTCCTTAATGTTTATTGAACCCACTGCCCCTTATTTCTTTCCCCTTTGCCTCACAGGAGTGCAGAACCTAGTCATCTGTCTTGGAGGGCTCTGATCAACTTCTAACTTCTCTCCCTTCTTCTAACTCCCTCTAATACGTCCTGTCCTCTGTTCAGTGGCTCAAGGTCTCTGATAAGTCACATAGATCTGATCATAGGCAACATCTGGAATCCAGCATGTTAGACTTCTCACATCCCAGGCCTTTGACATATTCGACTTCTTCCATCCCTGACTGAAACATGTCTGTCTCTTGAACTCCTCTGACTGGCAGGCCAGGAGTTTTCCTCAGGGCTCCCACCTGTGTGATATTCACTGATAATGTTTGGTTTATTCCTTCCCAGTCTTGTTTGTTTGCTTGTTTGTTTAAGGTAATTAAGGTTGTATTGTGCTACAGTTTTGTGTTCCTCGTTCTCACTTCACGATCTTTCATTGGTCTCTCTTCACACCATCAGAAATGCTCTGTAAACCATAATGTTGAATGTTTGCCTGACCATCTGGATATCCCGGGTATCCTATGCCTTTAGGACCTAAGCATCTCCAAGTTCTCCAGGCTTGTACAATCACTCTGAGAAGCAAAATAGCCCTAGTCTGAGAGCCCATCTGGGTGTGGAGAGGGAGCCTAGAGCCCCCTCTGAGTTCACAGTTCTTGTTTTTTTTAAGTTTTTATTTAAATTCCAGTTAGTTAACAGAGTGTAATATTAGTTTCAGGTGTGCAACATAGTGATTCAACATTTCGATACTACACCGAGTGCTCATTACGACAAGTGTGCTCCTTAATCCCCATCATTGATTCTACCCATTCCCCACCCACCTCCCCTCTGGTGACCCTCAGTTTGATCTCTATAGTTAAGAGTCTGTTTCTTGGTTTGCACCTCTCTCTCTTTTTCCATTGGTCTTTTTTTTTTATAAAGATTTTTATTTATTTATTTGACAGAGAGAGACACAGAGAGAGAGGGAACACAAGCAGGGGGAGTGGGAGAGGGAGAAGCAGGCTTCCCGCGGAGCGGGGAGCCTGATATGGGGCTTGATCCCAGGACCCTGGGATCATGACCTGAGCCGAAGGCAGACGCTTAACAACTGAGCCACCCAGGTGCCCCTTTTTGTTTTGTTTTTTTTTAAGATTTATTTATTTATTTTAAGATTTTATTTATTTGTTTCAGAGAGGAAGAGAGAGAGAGAGCAAGCATGAGTGGGGAGAGGAGGAAGAGGGAGAAGCAGACTCCCCACTGAGCAGAGAGCCTTATGTGGGGCTCCATCCCAGGGCGCTGGGATCATGAACTGAGCCAAAGGCGGATGCTTAACCCACTGAGCCATCCAGGCACTCCAAGATTTATTTATTTATTTTAGAAAGAGAGAAAGAGAGAGAGAGAGAGCGTGCACACACCTGAGTGAGCTCCTGGGGGGAGGGGAAGAGAGTCTTAAGTAGACTCTGCACTCCCGACACAGGGCTCAATCCCACGACCCTGAGATCACAATCTGAGCCAAAATCAAAAGCTAGTCACTTAACCGACTGCACCACCCAGGCGGCCCTTGTCTGTGTGTTTTGTTTCTTAAATTCCACATATGAGTGAAAGCATATAGTATTTATCTTTCTCTGACTGACTTATTTCACTTAACCTAATACTCTCTAGCTCCATCCATGTTGTAGCAAATGGCAAGATTTCATCCTTTTTGTGGCTGCATAATATTCCAGTGCATGCACGCGTGCGTGCATGTGTGCGTGTGTATCTCATCTCTTCTTTATCCATTCATCCATCGATGGACATTTGGGCTGCTTCCGTATCTTGGCTATTGTAAATAATGCTGCTATAAATAGAGGAATGCATGTATCCCTTTGAATTAGTGTTGTTGTATTCTTTGGGTAAATACCTGATAATTCATTTGCTGGATCACAGGGCAGTTCTATTTTTCACTACTGGAGGAACCTCCATACTGTTTTCCAGAGTGGCTACACGAGGTTGCATTCCCACCAACAGGGAAGGGTAGAAGGGTTCCTTTTCTCCACATCCTCGCCAACACCTGTTGTTTCTTGTGTTTCTGAGTTGACAAGTCTAGTGTCCCGGGGATTCTGTCCTTTGGCTTATCCTTTGTCACCTGCAGCCCTTGCCCGCTGCTTTGGGATTCTCCCTGTCCCCTGTGGCACCCTCATCCCCACTTCTTCCTCTGTGCTGCTGTAGCTGATTCCGTACCCGTAGGCCCACATGTGGACAATAGCCTCTGTCTCAATTTTCCAACATACAGCTGAGGCCAGCATGTTTTAGCTTACCAACGTCTTCGGCGCCGGCTACACAACACAGAGTACCTCCTCCCACACGTCAGCTAATTGCAACCACCTTCAAGACTTGCCATATTCATGTTCCACCTATCCCAAGTATTTAATGTGGGCCTTCCTATCAATAGACCCAGTCATCTTTCTAAACTTGAGCTTCATCCTCAGCAAGAATTAAGCTTCTTTCTCCTCTGTGTACCACCTAAAATCCTCTCGTGTACAGAACTTGTCTTGGGGTAACACCGGCATGGGAAATTACAATCGGTAGGCGCCTTGTTGCTCTGAGAGTCTCTGCCCTTTCCCAGGGCTCACTGCTGGCGGTCAGGGTCTTTAATCCAGACTGCCGCCGCGTTGCTGGGACCCTATCCTCCTCAAACCCAAGACTCTTTTCTTCCGTCCTTTCTATTCCCATGCCAGGGCTGTCATCGACCCCCGCCCCACCTGCCCCCATGCTGTCTCAAAGCCCGGCCGAAGGAAGCTGAAAATCATTTACCATCACAAGAGATTCTGTGGAGATGCGGCCCAGCCCACAAAGAAGCCAGCCTTTTACATTATTAAACAGAATTCCTACCAGCGCCGCTCACAGCATCTGCATATGGAGTCAGGGCCTCCCCAAGACAATGAATAGGTACTTGAGGTACATCTGCATGACCAAGGAGCCTGCCTGCCTGCGGTCCTGGGCAGAACAAAGGCACTGTCTGCCCCCAGGACAAATTTCAGCGGCTCCCTTTAGAGACCCGGGCAACACCCCACCGGCAATTAAAGAAGAAAAAAAAAAAAAGAAATAGTGGTTTTGCCTCTTTGCCTCCAGCCTTTGAGGATTCAGAAATGGTAAGGTCCGGTCTCGGAGGCCACCGTCCTGCGGTTTGAACACTTTCCCCATTCAATCCAGTTATTCGCTTTTAAAAATAACATCCAGGGCTGGGACATTTGGGGCATAAATGTTTGCTCCCATCTCCAGTGATGTCTTCAGGAGAAACACCTGGAAGTGGGATTTCCGGGTTCACACAATGTGTGCACTTTTACAAAGGCTCTCGTATCTCTTCCGAGGCCGGAGTGATTTGCGGCTGTCATCCCCACACCCCTCTCCGCGGTGTGCGCTGCGGCTGTTCTCACCAAACCCTCCGCCGCATCAACTGTTACCATTTGTAATCCCTGCTAATTTGATAGGCCAAATATGGTATCTCATTGTTGCTTTAATTTGCGTTTCTTTGCGTTGCAGTGGGGTCGAACATCTTTTCATATGTTTATTGGCCATTATTTTGTGAATTGCCTGTTCATCGGGGGGCCTTGTTTTCTTCATCTCCTGTCTCTTCCAAAGCCCAGGGCTAGCCGTGAATTAAACACACCAGACATTATTTTTAATTAATCTTCCTTAAACACAGCTCTGATCAGGTTACTCCCCTACTTGCAAAACCTCTGATGGCTCATTACTGCCTATAGGATGAAGTCCAAATTCTTTAGCCTGGCCTTCATCAAGGCTGGTCCCAGTCTGGCTCCAGCCTATCCCACCTCCCATCCCTGGCCCTCATGCCCCCGCTCCGCCTCAGCCACCGTGGACCACCTGATGTCTCCCCCCCCCCCCCCCCCCCCCCCCCCACCGCCCAGGCAGCCTCAGAGTCACGGCTCAAATGTCGCTTTCGGTGCCCGTTGGATTCCTACTAGCCGCAGGTCAAATGGCTTCCCCCATCCTTTCTGCTCCTATAGAGGGCACTTGGTACAGATTGCTGGTCTAGCCCAGGTTTGCAAGTCTAGCTCTTCCGCTCCCCCTGTGGACCGTGAGCTCTTGGGGAGGGTGCAGGCAGGGATCACATCTCTTTCTTCTCGGGGTTTCTGAACCTGAAGGGTAGGCTGGGGGAAAGTGTAGCCACCATGTAGCGACACCTCTCGCAGGCCAGGCACTGTGGAAAATGTGTCCCGCTGACGCGCACGCGTGATGGAAGAAACAAACTGTTTTAACACAAGTGACTGTAGTCACTTCTGGCATTCAAAGGGATGAAGCAAAATTCACATAGGGCATGTGAAGGGGGATACATTTCAATACCGCCGCCGTCCTCTCTAGGGCAAAGAGAAAGGGTGAGAGAGAAAGGCGATGGTCCAGTGTTAAGCAGCGCACAGTAATGAGTTGGGGGTGTACAAAGGCACGCTGGGAGCTGTGCTGGAACGGGAGCTGAAGAAAGTCAATTTGCTCAGTACAGTGAAGTGAGAAGGAAGGAATATAGATAGATATACTATATATAATATATAGTATATATATATAATATATACATCATATTTATATGTAATATATAATACATATTTGTATATAATATATAATAATATTTTTAAATGAAAATGTAATAATATATGTTATTGTATATTATATATATAAATTATAATATATATATATATATATATATATATATATTTTTTTTTTAGTTTCCAGAGGGTAGTAAAGGATGGGGAGTGGAGAGTGGGCCTAGCAGGGAACTTTGTAAAAAGCAGTGTCTAAAACTCATTTTATTTATTTATTTTTTATCTAAAGATTTTATTTATTTATTTGACACAGAGAGAGAGAACACAAGCAGGGGGAGCGGCAGGCAGAGGGAGAGGGAGAAGCACTCCCCGCTGAGCAGGGAGCCCCATGTGGGACTCGATCCCAGGCCCCTGGGATCATGACCTGAGCCGAAGGCAGACGCTTAACTGACTGAGCCACCCAGGTGTCCCCTAAAACTCATTTTACTGTTGCTTGTGATTCCATGACCTCAGCCTCTCCATAGTCTCCAGGCTTTGGTCAAGTCTGCCCTCCCCCCACCCCCCCGCCACACACACACCTGGTGGCTGGAGACAGAACCTGTGGGGCAGTGGCACAGTGGGGCCATCCGTAGATGAACCTCTTCAGGGCGAGAGACTCAGAGCCGGAGGGCTCTAGGAGAGCCCGCCTATCTGCCAGGGTCCCACTGGGATGGATGTACTTTTCCCCCCATTAACTGACAAGGACCTTCATTTGAATCTCAAAGGAAGATTACCTAGGTTGAGAGAGGGATACCCACACCTAACTTCTAGTGCCCCCCAACAGCCCCATGTGGTAGGCATTCTTAACATCTTACAGATGCCGACTTCAAGGTCCGGGAGGTGGGTGAAGTCATTGGCTGGTGCTCAGGCAGCCAGGAAGCAGCAGCCTGGGGTACCTGATGCCATAGCTGGTGCTGGTTTTCCTGTGCCTTGGCACTGGGACCTACCGCAGCGCCTGGCACAGAATCCATATACGATATATGCTTGCTGTAATTTACCTCAGTCTGTTATAACCAGCATTTTCCCAAGCATCGATTGTGTTCCTGGGTGTGAACTAGGGGTAGAGGGGTTCAGTGGTAGAGCATTGAGGGTGCAGATGGCGGAGGCTACAGAAGCTATAAGGCGTGCTTCCTGTCCTCTCTAACTTGATTATTTAACAGGCAATACTGAATATGTAAATAGCAAATGAACAACCCCAGGCAGTGATAAGAATAACTGCTAACATTTATTGAGTGTTTATTATAAACTGGGTGCTGTTCCAAGTGTTTCTTATGGATTATCCCCTGTAATCCTTATTACGACCCCACGAGAGAGGAACTGGGTCACAAAGAAGGCAAAAAAACTTGCCTAAGCTCACACAGTCAATAAGTAGCTAAGCCAGAATTCAAATCCAGACAGCCTAACTGTAGTTCCACACTCCCAACCTCTAAACTCTGTGCTCTGTCGCCTCCCTAAGCATCCTAGCTGGGTGCAGTTACATGTTAAAGGTTAAAAGGTCACAGGAAGTTGGAGCCAACTGAGGTGGCCATGGAGGGCTTGGCCAGCTTGGTGGGACTTCAACTGGGCCTTGAAGACTAGGGAGGCTTGGGACACAAGGGGCAGGCAGGGTACCCCGAGCAGGGGATAGGTGTGAGGAGAGACTGGGTATTGCAAGACTGAAGTCAATGAGGAGTACCCAGTCACAGACATATTTTGTGTGGCCCAGTAAAACAATTTACTAAAAAAAAAAAAAAAAAATCTGAATGATTTGCTAACATTGAAAAACCTAGCTATCTCACCTTCAAGTCTGGGATTTCTGGCTTCACTCAGCACATTGCTCAGGATCTACCAACATTGGGCCCTCATTCCCACATGGGCACAAATAGCAGGAGTGGGAGAGTGTTGCTCCCTGTAAACAGGGCATGTCCTTAGATGCCTGGGGGGCTCAGTTGGTTACGTGTCTGCCTTCCGCTCAGGTCGTGATCCCAGGGTCTTGGGATTGAGTCCCTGCATCGCATCGCATTGGGCTCCCGGCTCAGTGGGGAGCCTGCTTCTCCCTCTGCACTCCGCCCTCCTACTCTCTCTCTCTCTTTCTCTTGCAAAAATAAATAAAATCTTAAAAAAATAACAAACAGGGCATGTCCTCTCCAGTTCTCCACACGCCCCACCACTCCTGATTGTATGGCCAACTCAGCCGACTTGACTCACTTCCCTTTCCTACTCAGCCCATAGGAGCAAGCGAGATCAAGACTGTTGGGGGACAGAGAGGAGCCCTGGTACTCAATAAAAGTCAAGTGCCTGGAGAGGCAGGTTCCCCTCAGGAACCATGGGTTCGAGGTTAGAAAGGTCAGTCGGAGTCAGTTGAGCAGGATTGTGTCTCCCATGCTGAAGAATTTGAGACTTTACCACCCGTCACTGGCAACACCGAGAAGGAGCAAGGCCACTGGGGGGGGGGGGGGGGAGCTGTTAGCATAGCCTAGTCAGAGGTGGAGGGAAATCCTAGGGAATAGGAGACATTACCAGTGAAGACTCACCAGCCTGTGGACTGAAATCAACCGATTGGCTGGAGGATTCGAGAGGGGAAAGCAAGGACAGGAAGGATTCGGGATGACCGAAGCTTCTTAGACTGAGAGTGGTGCCACAAGCAGAAACTGGAGGAGATGGCTGGCAGAGAGGACATGGGGGATGAGCTGAGTTTAGTTTAGATGTGTTGAGTTTAAGGTGCTAGAGGGAATTCCAGATGAAGATGTTCAGCAGATAGTTGAGGGTGTGGGACTGGAGCTTGGCAAAGAGGGTGGAACTGGAGAAAAATTTGAAAAAGCCCCTTTTATAGGGGCACTGTGAAGCCAAGGGAGTAGAGTGTGTTATAAGGCAGGAACAGTGTGCCAAAGCCAGAACCTCATTGTGGGGGCCAAGGGGCTGTGATAAGTCAGTGAACAGAGAGGAGGAGGAAACAGAGAAGGCAGTGTGTGTTGGCGGGGCGGGGCGGGGGGGGGGGGGGAGTATAGCCAGAGCAACCAGAAAAGAATCAAAACAATGGGCTTCATGGAAGCCAAGGGAGGAGTTTTGAGAAGGAGCCTGTTGTGTCCACTGGGGCCAGAGGCCCAGAAGATGTGGATGGAGAAGTTGCCAATGGACCGGATGATTTCAGAAGTACAGCCTCACCCAGCCTCATGGAAGGGAGATGATCCCTTTCCATCTCCTCAACACTCTTAAAAACCAGCAGTCCTCCGTGGGTTGCGGGGGGAGGGTCAGGACTTCTGGGAGATGTGCTCTAAAGGCTTGGATGGCAGAAGGCCTTGGTCTCTGCAGGGCAACGGGTGGTGCCTGGCTCCAGGGCCCTCTCTCAAAGCAGGTGAGAGGGAGAGCTGAGGGGTTCTGGGAACAGCCTCTGCCGGCCAAAGCCCAGTGGTTCTCTGGCCTGGCTACATAGGAGAATCACCTGGGGAGCTTTTCCAAACTAGGAATGTCCAGGCCCCACCCCAGGCCAATTAAGTCAGATGCTTGGGAATGCTGGGTGTGGGGCCTGGACATTCCTAGTTTGGAAAAGCTTTCCAGTTGATTCTAATGTGCAGCCAGAGTTGAGAACCGGTGATCCAAGTGGTCACTAGAATAACGTTTGGCCCCGTGCTCCCGCAACTGGCAGTGGCGTAGGCAGAGGGCAGTCAGCCTTCTGCGTGCCACACCCTCTCCCTACAATAGGCCTGGAGGGGGTCCCATCCCCATCTCCCGTCACTGATTCTACAGTAGTCCCCTCTTCTCCTCGGGGGATATGGTCCAAGACCCCCTGTGGATACCCGAAACTGTGCAGAGTACCAAACCCTATATACACTGTGCTTTTTTCCTGTACATACATACCTATGATACAGTTTAATTTCTAAGTTAGGCACCATAAGAGATTGACAACAATAACTACTAATAAAATAGAACAACTATAACCATATGCTGTAATAAAAGTTATGAGACTGTGGGTTCTCGTTCTCTTCCTCTCAAAATGTCTTACTGTACTGGACTCACTCTTCTTCTTGTGAAGACGTAAGATGATAAAATGCCTGCGCCGTGGGATACAGAGTGAGGGGAATGACGTAAGCACCATGACGTCAAGTTAGGTTCCTACTGACCCCCTGATGCTACATCAGAAGGAGGATCATCTGCTTCTGGACCATGGGTGACCACAGGGAACCGAAACCGTCGAAAGCGAGACCGTGGCTGGGGGGTATTACCTCACTTACAGTACTGTCTCTATTCCCCAGTTCCACACACCTATTTGAACCCATATGTCCCCGAAGGAGCATGTGAATCTGGAGAATGCGTTTTGCTCCTCAGTGGATTCACATACCCTTCCGACCTCAGGGTTGCCATCGGCACTGGGGTTTAGAGTCCTCTTAACACAGTTTCCCAGAGCACGTCAGTTCCACTCCTGTAGGAGTTGCCTGAGGTTCAGCCCATTCCGAGTCCCGAGTAGGGTGCTGCTGCCAGATATTTGATTGATTGGGAAATAGTTCGGACATGCAGACAAGATGCAAGGAGAGAATACGTAATAAACGCCTGTGTACCTATCACCCAGCTTTGTCAAATTGTAGCATTAGTGCACATTTGTTTCACCTCTTGCTTTAGGAATAAAGCAACCCAGACAGAGGGGCGCCTGGGTGGCTCAGTCGTTAAGCGTCTGCCTTCCACTCAGGTCATGATCCCGGGGTCCTGGGATCCAGTCCCGCATTGGGCTCCCTGCTCAGTAGGGAGTCTGCTTCTCTCTCTCTCTCTCTGCCTCTCCTCTGGCTTGTCCCCTGCCCTGCTTCTCAAATAAATAAATAACATCTTAAAAAAAAAAAAAAAAACAAAAACCCAGACAGAGATCAGGGCACTTATGTACTCCTCTCTGGTCCCAGGCCCCTTCTTCCCACCCTTCCCAGAGGAAAGCACCCTCCTGAACCGAGTGTGCCTCATTCCCATGCATGCTTTTACTACATATTTGTTATCAGCTCCATTATGGAGAGGAGGAGAGAAGGCTCAGGAGAGTGAGGGCAATGTGCCCGAGTCATCCAAATCGACAGTAGGTAGTAGAGCCAGAAGCCCCAGGATAAGGTACCAGGCAGTCACCTCCCAGCATGCTGGCCCTGCAGTGCCCCCATCGGGGTACCTCCCACCCCATCATTCTGTCAACACCTCCTTTATAGGCAGGGCCGGGCCAGACCAGGCCCAGCACAGCCCGGGACCAAGCAGAAATTGTGGCCTTCTCCTCACATCTCCCGGTTTCTGTCATGCTAACAGGCCAGGCTCCCCTAGACCCCTGCCAACCCTTCCTCTGTTTCCTTTCTGAGCCACCGCTCAGCCCAGCTCTGCCCCCACCCCCCAACCCCCCACCCCCGCCAAGCCCCAAGCAAAGGGCCTGTCTGTGCAGCCGATTTCCACACTAGGCCACTGGGGGCTGGAGGGAGGCAGGCAGGGGGCCTACAGTTCTGTTCTGTGGGTCCTCCTGGCTTAATTAGCATGCTGCCTGGAGGGCAGGCCAGAAGTGGTGGGCAGGCGCCGAGACACTCCCCCTGGGCCCCAAACCATCGCCGGCTTCCCCCTCCTCCTCCCCTCTCCTTGCCAGCAACAGAGAAGGCCTGTGTATGCGGTTGGAAGGAAGGTGGTGGCCCAACACCTCCACCTCCGTGCTGAGGGATCGGGTGGGGAGAGACCTGCAGCCCATGCATAAACACAGGGAGATAATTGCTCCCCTTACATGTGAAGGAAGGGGAGGGGCAGGGAGGAAATGGCTATTCACTAGGTACCTACCTATGTGCTGCCACGGGTCTCCACAGCCACCCCATGGGGGAGAGGGAAAGGTGTCTTCAGCGCAGAGGGGAAACTGAGGCTGGGAGAGGTGGAGACAGGGGGCCCAGGCACACAGCTACCAAGAGGGAGAAGGAATTTGAACCCAGGTCCACCTGTCTCCAAGTGCCTTTTCAAGACCCCGGCCTGACTCCACAAACCTCCCCCTTCCCTGCAGGCCCCTTCCTCCAAGAAGTCGTCCTGTTTAGTGGAGGATTGGCTGGTTCAGATGGGTGGGCAGAGGTGGAGGAGAGTGGTTGGGGCAATAAGCGTAATCTAGTGTCCGCTCCGGAGCTCCCCATCTCAAAAGGACCAGCTCCCACTCAGGAGACTTCAGGCTGAAAGCCCCCCACCCCTACCCTGGGGCCTGCTCCATCCAGGGACTCTCACCTTCGGGTGCTTCCTACCACCTGATTCCATCTGGGCCCCCAGGGACCCTGTGGCCCGAGGCTACAGGTCTCAGAGCCAGCCCAGGGTGCCTGAAAGCGTGGATAATAATGAAAGCCAGAATACAGCCGGCCTTTTTAGGGAACTTGGTCTGTTCCAGGCACTAGGTGAAGAACTTGGCACACATTTGCTGTTTGATCCTTATGACAACACCATGTAGATGCTATTATTTCCCCACAGGAAGAGCAAGGAACCAAAACACACAGAAGCAAAGGAACTCGGTCTAGGTCTATCAGGCAGCTGGGTTCCAAAAGCCGTGCTCTGAGGGTCCCTGGAGGACAGGGCTGGGTGGTAGTAACCCCAGGAACGGGATTAAGGGACAAGGGATGGTCACGGGATAGAACATCACAAGTCTCTTGGCTCCAGAAGGAAGGCCCCCTTTGCGATGGGGCCCCTGCTCTGACCTTGTGGGGTCTACGAATTCACCCCTTCCAGAAATGCTGCCAAACCACTCCCTTGGAGCTGGTGGTATTTGGAACCATCTGCAGCAGGTCCTTCTCAAGCAGCTGAGGCCGTGGGGCTGAGAGGCAGCCCAAGCCTCCGCGCCCTACCCGAAATGGACAGAGCCTAGGGGAGGCCCAGTAGGTTGGAAGTTCTGCGGGGGGGGCCCTAGCTTGCAGGCTCCACCCCTGAACCTTCGCTCCATATCTGGGCCCAAGGCCTCCAGGCTCTTAGAGAAAAATTGCTAAAATCAAATTGCAATTAACAGAGGCAATTATCCGCCTATTAGAAAACATCCCCTGAGCCAAGGCTATGCCGTGAGCTGCCTGAGCTGCCTGGGCCCGACTGAGCAGCTGGGCCCCAGGGGAGACCCCAGAGCAGGGCAGCAGCCAGGGGTCAGGGGGAGGCAGGCAGCAGCTGAAGACAGGGATGGGGGTGGGGGTGGGAGACAGGTAGGGGGGTGCCGTGAAAGGCCCTAAGGGGAGTCAGTAGAAGCTGGGATCTGCCCTGGTCCCAGGAGAGGAAAGCCCAGGTCTGCATAGTGTGTGGCCACAGCAGGCCCCTCCTTTCCATTAGGCCTTCCTGGAGGGCAGACCTGGGGCAGTCTGTGTGTGTGTGTGTAAGAACAAAGGAAAGAAAAATCATGCAATGACCCTCCAGGGAGCAATGATAACATTTTTACTTGAAAATTACCAGAGAACAGATTGTCTTATGCAAATTATATGCAAATAACACTCCGGTTGTTCCTCTCTGAGCACTACCCAGAGTTCTTCCAGCTTTTTCCTTGACTGAGTTTGATGGGGGGAGGCTGGGGGGGGGGCAGTGCTCATCAAAATCTGGGTTGAGGGGGAATCCTGCCTGGAACTGAGTTGGAGAAGGTGCTCTCTTAGCTTTCTGTCCGGTCCACTGTCTGTCCACTCTGAGCCTTCCTGCATTTGTATAAACCCTACAGAAACCTCACTGCCTCCCGGCTGGACTGCATCTAGAAGCCAAATCCAGTGGGGGCTTCTGTGCTGCTCAGGATGGTCTGTGTCACTGGGACCTTCCATTCGAAGAAGATACTTGAGGTGGGCTGGGTGGAATAGGAAGAAGAGCACTAGACCAAGAATTAAGAAACCAGCTGAGGGCCCTCACATCTCTCTCTCCAGCTCACACCTTACCGCTGGGCTCCAGATGCGATTGTTCTAGAACTGGATGACCTGCCACTCAACACGCTCCATGGTTGTTCCTTGTTTCTGTTTCACGACCTGGCAACCTCATCCATCCAGCCGACCAAGCCGGAGCCTGAGACTCGTCCTTGACCCCCACCCATCATCCCCTGCACTGAATCCTTCCTGTCTAATCTATCACCTGCGAGTCTTGGGACATTTGTCCTCTCATCTCTGTCCCTCAGGCCACAGCTGTAGTTTATCACCTCTTCCCTGACCTAGTCCAGAAGTCTTCTGTCTGGTCTCCTGCCTCCAAGTCAGCCTCTCAGATCTGCCCTCCACCCCACCATCATAGGGCCTGACCAAGCTGAACACTCTCAGCGGTGTCCCAGGCCCAGCAAATCCAATCCAGGCCCGCTGGGCTCACCCTTCAAGACACAGACTGCAGGTTCACCTCCCACACCATCGCCCATGTCCTCTGTGCTCCCTGACATGCTGTCTCCCACCATCCACCAAACATCCATATTGTGCCAGGCCTTCCCAGCCTTCACGAGCTGTTCCTCCCCTAAAGCGTCTTCCCCCTTTCCCTTCCTCACCCCAGTGAAACAGTATTTATTCTTCATGAAATGCCTTGTCTGGGAGATATTCACTGCTTGCCAGAGTCCCCCCGCCACACGCTTCGCACACGCACACAAAACCCTCCCAGCTGTCATTGCATTTTTCCCTCCTCAGTTCTCCCTCAGCATTTGCCCATAACAGAAATTAATTCATATTTGTATCCCCAGCACCAAATAAGTGATGAATGAATTAATGAATGAATGGGGAAATATGAATGGGTGAGTTGCCAGGTGAATGGCGCCTGGGTTCGATTCCTGGCTCTGCTGTAGGCGACTCATTTCTCTGAACCTCAGGCTCCTTGGCTGTAAATTGGGATAGTGATACCTGCCTCCTCATGAGGATTCACCAAGACAAGCCACGGAAAGTCACCGAGCGCAGCTCCTGGGATCCTGTAGATGTTCAAAAAACCCCAGGTGAATCCTCACCTATCTAAAGTGAGAGTTGGCTTCGAGAATGTGGGTCCTCATAACCAGCATGGCCCACTGGCCACAGCCTCTATGGTCCTTGCTCTGGGGTTGACTCAGCCCTGGATCCAGCCTCCATTCCTAAGGGCTCTCTGGAGGCCCCCCTGCCAAGCTGGTCACAGGTACAGGCACGTCTCCTAAAGGAAGGCCTGTCACACCTCCTTGGACCTCACTGGCCCTCAGAGGAGGCTTGCTTGAGGCTTCTGCCCCACATGTAGCCCCAGGTCCTGTGAGTAGAGAAGCAAGTCAAAGGGGGAAGTGGCAGGGGTGGACAGGATGACCTTAGGAAGTGGCCATAGGGTCCCTGGTGGCTGAGATGGAACCAGGTGGGAGGAAGCACCCTAGGGTGAGAGTCTCTGGATGGAGCAGGCCCCAGGGTGGGGGTGAGGCTGGGAGCGGGGAGGCTTTGGGGGCTATCTTGGTAGGTCCCCTATGCCCACCCCAGTATTCACTTCAGGGCTCCATGAAAGGCAGAATACAGCTTATGACCACCAGAATGGAGAGTGCAGATGTAGAAGACATTCAGAGAAGCCAGAAGGCAGGGGAAGGTGTAATTTAGGTCGAGGAAATAGCATGAGTAAAGTTGGGCATGTAATTGATGGGGCGCTATATTATTCCTTTGCCCTAATAAAAACTGTGGTTTGCATCATTATATTTCAAATACTAAAGTTTATAGTTTTTCAATAGGTAATATATTCACACAGGGCAACAATTTAAAGGTAGAGGGGCAGATAGGTTAACACATACAGCAAATACACACATATATTCTTCCCCTCCTTTCTTTTACATAAATGGTATCATATTATAGCTACTATTCCGCATGTTGCTGTTCTACCATATATTACATCTTGGCGAGAGCTTCGAGGCAGTACGTAGAGTGCTGCCTCCTTCTTTTTCATGCACACGGTGTTTTCTTGTCCAAGAGTTAATGAAGCTCTCACTGATGGGCATTTAGATTATTTCCAATCATTTGCGATTACAAACAATGCTGTGATAAATAATCGGTGCATATGTCATTCCTCGTGTGTGCGTGCCTAACGGTAGGATAAATTCCTAGAAGTAGAATCTGTGGGTTGAATTTGTCGGCGACGGTTTGGGAGCGGAGGAATGACATGCTCAGGACTGTGCTTGGAAAGATCCCTCTGGTGGTAGCTTAGAGAAGGCACTGGCGGGGTAAGACAGGAGAAGGGTTGTCCCTGCTTCCATCTGTTGACTCAGGGAGTATTTATCTGGTGCATCTGGGCACTTTGCTGGTGATTAAGCAGACCAGACCCTGCTCGCAAGCAGCTGACAGTTGAGTGGAGAAGTTGGGAGGCAAGAGATGCCAGCAGCCTGGACTAGGGCAATGGCAGTGAGGAGGGATTGGGGGGGGTGCTTTAAAGAAAGCCACAATAGGGCACTGGACCAGGAGTCAAACAGATATAGTCAGCGCTGGGCTTTGGAGAAACCACCCTGGCAGTCAGCAAGAGAGAGGTAAGCTGCCAAGTGGAAAGCAGGGGAGGGGCAGCAGAGTGCAGTGAGTCCATCTGTGTGTGTGTGTGTGCGTGTGTGTGTGTTCTGGAAACAGACTGCCTGCGTTGGAATCCCAGCTCTGCCCTCTAGTAGGTATAAGCCCTTGGCCAAGGGACTTCACTGCTGTGGGCTTCAGTCTCTCCCGTCTGTAAAATGGAGCCAATAATAGTACAGCTTCCAGGGGGTTGCTGGTGGGAGGATTAAGTGAGGCAAATGGATGTAAATGTTGAGCACAGAACCTGGCATCACTCAAGCTTTCAGTAGCAGATAGGTAGCGTTGCGTGTTTTGATGCCAGGCGTAGTGGCGGTGAAAGGCACGGAACAGGAAAGATAAGAGAGGGCGTTAGGAGTTGAGATGGGCAGGGCATTAGTGTTTCCGTGACTGAGTGCATGTGAGGTTGAGGAAGGGACAGTGAGGACCCTGTCCCAGTTAGGCAGCTGGCAGGGATTCTGAGCAAGAGTCCCAGAGAAGGGGAGAACCGGAGGGCTCTGGCAATCACCCCCGGTGCCCAGCGCTTACCTGGAGCTTGGGACCTGGGCCAATGAGAGTTCTTCTCTGGGAAGCGGAGGGAAAAGAGTCTCTGGGAAGGTGAACCCCAGCCCGTCTGCCGGACGCCCTGCCAGACTAGGCGAGACAGCACCCTGCTCTGCGCTCCCGCGCTTTTCGGCACGTGCCTCGGAAAGCCTGAGAGTCCTTGTTGCTAAGGCTGCTGGGTGTTGGGGCACAGCTGAGCAGCTCCAACCTGTCCCCCTCCTTCCCTGCACTTGGTCTCCCCTCCAGTAGCCCAGGTTGGCCGCCCTATGGCGGGAGAGGTGGAGAAGCGCTATCAGAACATGTCTGCCCTGACCATACAGGACTCACAGGGACCCAGTTGGCTCCTGGCCGCCTACTCTGGGGATCCTAGGGCACTATGGGCAAGGGATGGGAACACACATTTCAAAGTAAGCTAGTCTGAGCACCGGGTTGGAAGACTTAGCGCTCAAGGAGGTAGCAGAAGACAATGGCGGGTGGGGAGCCTCGGGGAGAACGGAGAGTCCCTGAAGGACTATAAGGAGAGAGGTGGGGTAGGGGGGTGGAATCAAAGGAGACAGGGGCCTGGAGAATTCATCCCACAGGCTTGGAGGCCCCTGGATGACATTTCTGAGAACGCTGAAGGGCCCTGCAGCTCCGTGCTCCCCTCTCGCTCCTTTCCCACTGGGTGTCCCTACTCCTTCTGCCCGCCACCTGTTTGCTAAGGGCCACCTGCGGTGCTGCTGGGCCTGCAGCCTTGTCCCGGGGGTGCTCACAGGTCCTTGGGATCCTGAGTCAGCTGAGGAGGTTAGAGGAACCCTAGAATCAGCACCAACGTTCCATGGAGCCTCTCCTGGTTCTCAGTGGCCCCCGGTGACATGTGGCACAGTCCCACTGTTCTACGGAACGCCTTGCACCTCTGGTTGGGCTCAGGAAGGAAATGAGCTCCCCCCCTCCTCCCCAAATGAGGTCCTTGAAGCCAGCAGCGTTGTCACCAACATGCCATCTAGAGCGGCGCCCCCCTTTCCTCTAGGCAGTCTCAGGGCCCTTTCGGAACCAACTGCCTGAGGAGCTTGGCTGGGGCCTCCTACCCACACAGCAGCCACTCCCCTTCCAACTCCTCCTTGGGTTTCTAGGTCAAGAAGCACTTAGCGGAGCAAAGTCTCCAGAGCTTGTAGCACTTGCAAAGGCGAGTCCTGTGTGCTTCTTTCTGCTGACAGAATGCAGGGCTGGTGAGTGCTGGGGTAGGACTGGAGGCAGGGGTAGGAGACATCTTAGCCCGTAGTTCCGCTGAGGTCTTTCTTCCTTTCCGGGCTGCTTGGGAAATCCCAGAGGGGCACACAAGAGGGTGGAGTGTGGATGAGGGTCTCCTAACTCTCCAAGCGGCCTCAGTCCTAAGAGCCGTCCAGCCCCCCTCATCCACCCACCAGCCCAAGTTTCCATTTCGACTCTGAGCCTCCTCTGCTGAGGTTTGCTCCCTTCACCTTGGAGCCTCAGGAAGGACCCCTTAGAGAGCAGGGTCTCCATTCTGGGCCAAGCAGCTCCCAACCCCCTCCCCGACCCCAACCCTGTGTTTGGCCCCTCAGCCCCGAGTCTGCTGGCTGGCTGCCCACCACACCCCAGCCTTGGGTTCTGGGCCTTCTTCACATTCTTCCCCACCTCAGTCTGCCCCGCCAGCATCCCTAATGATTCCCAGCTGATCCCAGCCACATCCTCTCCCTGGGGCCCTGGCACAGACAGCAGGCCCTTCTCCAGTGTGCCCCTCAGAGCGTTAACCCCTGGTTGGCTGAGCCTCTGGGCTCCAAGAAGCAGCCAAAACAGGGAACGTGAGAAACATAGAGACAAAATCTGACAGTGGTCAGACTGCCTTGAAGATAAGTGACCTCCTTCCCTGGAGCCAACACTCTGGAGAAGCGTCCTGTGAAGGGTCTCCCGCTTGGAAAATCCTCCTGTACTTGCCAACCAGAGTGCCCTTGGCGAGCCTGCTCTACCTCGGATCCCAGCTCTTCTTGCTGCAGTGCTCAGGCCCCTTCCTTTTATTCTAGGTAATGCGGAATTGGGAGTATGGGTTCCGAAGGCAGTCAACTTGGGTTTAAACCCCACCTCTGTCACTTGCTGGTTGTGTGACCCTGGACAAGACACTTTCCCTCCCAATGGCTCTGTTTCCTCATCTGTGAAGTGGGGACAATAATAAGTGTCTACCTCATAGCACTGCTAAAGGGATTATATAAATCCATCCACCTGAGCTGCTTAATAAAACAGCGCCCGGCATCGGCCACTCAACGCTAACACTTGGTGTGCCATTATTGTTGAGAGTGACTGGGAGCTCTGGGAGGACAGGGACTATGTCTCTCTCATCCTTGGACTCCCAACACCCAGCACAGTTCCAGGCACATCTAGATGCTCGGTGTATGTTTCGTATACAACAGAGTGAAGTATAGACAGGACTGTCCGCTCCATGTGACCCATCTCAGCCAGGGACCTGGGTGTCCTCCCGAATGAAGCACCAGGTGGGCACCAGGAAGAGCCTCCATTCTCTTGTGGGAGGCCCGACCTCACCCTGACCTGTCAGCCTCCAGACCAGTGGCTCACTGGGCAATCCAGTAGGGTCCACAGGGACTCTGCTTTGAAAGGCCATCAGCAAAAAAAATAACAATAAAGAACTAAAAGGCCATCAGCAATCAGTTGACAGGCACAGTGGCTCACTCAGGCCACAGCCTTAGTAGTGGCCGGGCCGGTGGGAGCCAGAGACTCAAGATCCAGAGCATGGACACCGGGGCAAAAGCAGGGGCTAAGGAGGGAGACCGACCTGGATTTGAATCTCAACTGCCACTTGCCAGCTGTCTAACCCCCCAGAAGGTCATGCATCTCCCCCTCAGCCTCAGTTTCCTCACTTGCGACGTGAGAAGAATCTCCGAGAGGAGAGGAGCGTGGCAAGGCTTCAGGGAGACAGCCGCGTCGAGCATGCAGCCGAGCGCCTGGCACGGGCCTGGTGCCAAAGCAGCCACTAGAATTTCCTGCCCTGCCCTGCGGCCCCGGAAGGGGGAGCACTGGCTAGAGTGGGGGAGGTACGTGTGGGGTCTATTGGATCTGGCCCTTCTGCCCATGGGGGTTTCCAGATGGTGATTCGGAGCAAGGTCCAGGCCACGGGACCACAGCCGGGGCCCCCAGCTACCCATCCCCTACGCCCTGGCATGGTGGGGTTCTTGGCCTCCCGCCACTGCCAACTATGTAAATAAACCAGCTTTTCGCTGGCTGGGAGCGAGACTGCCCTAAGTGACATTTCAAATTAGTTCTGCTATATTGGGCTTGAGCTCTGAAGGGCCTGGGCATTTTTCCTCCCCGGCTCATCTCTTTCTCTGTGTGGTGAGAGCTCTTAAAGCACACCCGGCATGGGCAGAGCGCCAGGGTGGGGTGGGGGCAGGCCTTCTGAGGTGACCTGCTGGAGCGCTGGCTAGGCCCAGGGCCACCGCGTCCCTTCCTAGGGAGGTCAGGAGCCCTGCACCAGTGTGACCCCCCCCCCCCCCGCCAACACCAGCCCTCCATGGCTGCCATGGCAACCCAGCCTCCTTACACAAGGTTCACACACCAGCTGGCAGGAATGCTGAACGGAAGGAGGGCTGCATTGTTGGCCGAGGAGGGGGGGCTGGGTGCCAGAGGGGGCACGGGAGGGGTGGGCCAGCTGCAGGCTTGGCAGAGCTGAAAGGGAGATGTGCTAGCCACATGGCCTGTCCGGCTCAGCCTGGGGCTGGGGCCGTGCCAGCAGATGAGCCCACGGCAGGAGAAGGGAGCCAGGATCGTGGACTTTCTGGCCGAGTGCTGAGGCTTCCCTGCAGGGCTGAGGGCAGAGGGCAGTGGACTCAAGGCCTTTCTTTCTGGGCAAGTCACCTTACCCCACTTGGCTTCCATTTCTTCAGGCTTCAGGCCCAAGGGTGTGAAAGAACTTGGGCCGTGGAGCCAGGACAGAGTGGAGGGACACTCTGAGCCTCAGCTGTCTCCTGCATAAAATAGGAATATTAGTGGTACCCACTCCCCGAACTCAGCGACAGCAAGTCGGACAATTCGTGCAAAGCTGGTCTCACGGTGCCTAGCGCATAGTAAGAGCTCAACAAGTGACAGCTACTACTACTATTATTATTATTATCATTACGATGATGATGATGATGATGATTACTGCTATTCTTTTTATTATATTACTCAAAGTGACAGTTTCTGTGCCTGTGTCCCTCTTAGACTGGAAGACTCTGAAGGGCAAGGACAGAAACTTACTTCTCTCTCCATCCGCAGCAGCTCAGAGGGGCCCAGAGAAGATTCTGGGGCAAGGGGGGATGGGGGATGATGCATATATACCAGGAATGCTTTGGGCTAAATGGCTTCAAAACTCCCTTGAGGCTTGGAAATTCTGTGTTTTTTAACTCCATAAGTGCTAAGGAAGTACTGCCTCTGGAGTATGTAGGCCCTGGACCAGCCCCCCAAATAAATAAATATATATATGCACACACCGCACTATATACATCTATATATACACATTATATACATATATGCATATATATGTTTGTGTACTCATGAGGCCCCTGTATATCTAAACAATTCGAGTTACCCAAAGTCAGCATGTTAGCACCATTCTGGCAACCTAATTTTTCCCATGATCCTACAAAAAAAAGTACTGTGCCAGCCAGCAGGAGTGATCTGCCTGCCAGATTGTCCTCCTGGAACTGGGCTCAGCCCCAGGGCCCCAGGAAGGCACCATAGATGCGAGTCCAGGAGCTCCTCGGGGCATCTGGTTGACTCCAGGCATAGAGTCGCTAGTCAGAGAGGGTCCCAAAGAGAAGAAACGGGGACTGGGGTGTACATGGGTCCATGCTTGCGCTCAGAGCACTCCACCCAGGAGGCAGTGCTAGCCCCGGTCCGTACTCTACTCAGCACCAGAGGGGACATGAGCATGTTTGAAAGAAGGCCCTTCAAAGCACAGGGCCCCCTGAGGCATGGGGCTGGAGCAGAGGCCCTGCTTGAGTGGGGTTGTAGAGCATACTGTTCCAAGGTGACAGCCACTGAGCCGAACTAATTTGAACTCAGGCCAAAGGAGCCTTAGCTCCTCCATGCTGTGGATTGCCCATGCCTGGAATTCCAATTTTCTCTGCATCCTCCATCACATCTCAGCCCAGCACACTGAGCAGAGCTGAGCCAGAGACCCCACGGCTGGCTAAGGGGAAGGGTGAGGGGCGGGGAACAGTGAGACTAGTGCACCTGGCAGAGGAGGAAGGGCTGCTGTCCCACCAGCACCAGGTTCCTGCAGCTCTCAAAGCTCAGTTCGGGCGCCTGGGTGGCGTGGTCTGTTAAGCGTCCGAGGTTTCAGGTCAGGTCCTATCTCAGGGTCGTGGGATCGAGCCCCGTGTTGGGCTCTGTGCTCAGCACCGAGTCTGCTTGAGATTCTCTCTGTCCTTCCCCGCCTTGAATGGATAAATAAATCTTTTTAAAAAATAAAAAACAGGGACGCCTGGGTGGCTCAGTCGCTTAAGCGTCTGCCTTCCGCTCAGGTCATGATCCCCGGGTCCTGGGATCCAGTCCCGCATCGGGCTCCTTGCTCAGCGGGGAGCCTGCTTCTCCCTCTCCCTCTGCCTGCCACTCCCCCTGCTTGTGCTCCCTCTGACAAATAAATAAACAAATAATAAAATAAAATTGAAAGAAGGCTCAGTTGCCCACAGACAGGTGCTAGGGCAAACTCTCCTGGGCCATCCGAAGGACTGGGAGAAGCTACCCTCAGGGCTGCTTGTAGAGACCAAACCAGGGAGGGCCTGGATGGCGAGAGTTACCCCGGCTATAAAATCACCACCGCCCCCTAAGGCTACCTAGAGCCTGGGAAAGATGAACACAGCTCCTCCTCCTTGTAGCTGCTAGGTAGGCCCTGGAAACCTGGCAGGAATGAAGGAGGAGGGCTGTGAAAAGAGCATGAAGTCGGATGGTGGGTGACAGGAGCCAAGATGCTCACTGTTGGAATGGGAGTGTACAGATAAGCAAGAAGGAAGGCTGGAGTGATCTGTGTGCTAATGGATTAGAATGAGAGCTATCAGTGTGAGCTCATGTTTAGCTTAATATAGATACAAATAGTTACACAGAGAAGCACTTACAGATCTGTGTCTACACCTGAGTTACTCTACACATCTTATTTTATTCTGTCAGGTGAGAGGGCCCAGAAGCAACCAATATACTCAGTGCCCAGACCTTGGTTTCTAATCCCATTCTCCAATAGAAGGAACCAGAGTTCCTTGCAGAAGGGCTTGATTCCAGTGCTGGACCAGGAAATAGACAAGATGAGCCTGGAGCATCCTGTAGTGACAGAAAGGAAGGAGGTGCTTGAGAAAATGAGAGCCACGATGATGGGGGTATGTCAAAGGGACACAGGGACCAACTGAAAGAGCTCCCAAAGGCCAAGGCTGGACCAACTGGAGCGACAGAATAATGTAGTATTGGGACTATGACCCAAAGTATAAAACAAATATTCATGAGTCTATAGTGATATCAATAAGTTTTGAATAAATCAGTAGATGAGGGAGAAGAGGCAAATGTTCCACGTAGAAGAATTGCAAATAGTTTATGTTGGTCATCCTCTGCCAATGAAGTGGTCCATGTCTCCCCATTCCCCACCCCTTAAGTGTGGGCTGTGCAGTGGCTTCCTTCCACAGAGTACAGCACGGAAAGGGGCAAAAACAAGGAGTAACTTTCCAGTGGAAAGACCTGACAAACACACCTCAGCTAGGTGATCATGGTCAACATCAATAGGGATAAGTCATGCTGACAGCATGGCGTGATAGGATGAGATGGCCCACTTCACCTCTGTGGGCTTCCTCTCCCAAACCCCTTAACCCCTGTCGAACCTTGAGAAAAATGTCAGGCCAATCTCAGTTGAGGAACATTCTAGAAAATACCAGACCGGCACTCCTCAAAACTGTGAAGGTCCTCAAAAGCGAGCAAAGTCTGAGTAACCGCTATAGCCAAGAGGAGTTAGGGAGACAGGATGATTAGGCGTAATGTGGTGTCCCGGGTGGGATCCTGAAACAGGTAAAGGACATCAGGTTAAAACTAGGAAATCTGACTTTCATGTTATTGTATCAATATCCATTTAGTAAGTTTAGACCAAAAGAACACAAAGTCTTGGGTTCAAATCCTGTTTCTGACCCACCCAACTGCAAGGCTTTAAGGAGGTTACTGCCTTTTCTGACTATGTTTTTGCTTCTGTAAATTGGGAGATATAATTCTCTCTCGGTGCCTCTCTGAGACAGTCAATTTGACATGCTAATTTTCTTCCTCTCTTAACCCTCACAAGAGCCCTGTGTGAAATAGATGGGACAACAGAGGCTCAGAGAAGCGGAGGGACTTGCTCAAGGTCACACAGCTGGGATGCAGAGGAAGCAAGATGTGACATTCCCTCTAAGGCATTCTGCCTATTGGTCGAGCTTGGGCTACAGTGGGACCTGTGGGTGGAAAAGCTGTCTGTCTGGTGGCCCCAGGGCCTCTGAGAGGCAGCCGCTTCCTGTGAGAGCCGGCACAAGGTAGTGAGTACAATGATTAGGGGTGTGGGATTTAGAATCAGGCTGCCTAGTTCAAGCCTCAGTTCTGTTACTTCCCAGCTGTGGGACTTGGGCACGTTGTTTCACTTCTCTGAAGCCTGGCTTCCTCATCTGTAAAATGGGCATTGATAATAGTATGTACCCTTTGGCATTGTTGTGGCGAAGGTTAAATGAATTGGTGCGAAGTGTTTAGAATAGTACCAGGCACATGGTAAGTGCTCAGTAAATCCTAGCTATCATTATCTGTGGAAGAGAGGCCTTGGGCTCTATCCTCCCTAAAGGCCCTTCCAAGTTTCTATTGTGGCGAGTGGGGTGCATTGGGTACACAAAATGGTTTCTTCGTAAGTATCTAAGAGTTTTTGCAGAAAATAATAAACATTGTTTTGCGTATCAGTCAATGAACAAGCCCTTTGGATCTTTTTTTTTTTTTTTTTTTTTTAAAGATTTTATTTATTTATTTGAGAGAGAGAGAGAGCACATGAGAGGGGGGAGGGTCAGAGGGAGAAGCAGACTCCCTGCCGAGCAGGGAGCCCAATGCGGGACTCGATCCAGGGACTCCAGGATCATGACCTGAGCCGAAGGCAATCGTTTAACCAACTGAGCCACCCAGGCGCCCAAGCCCTTTGGATCTTGAAGTTTGAAGGAAGCTTCAAAATCATCAGTATCATTTTAGATGGGTAAACTGAGGCCTGGAAAGGGAAAGGGATGGGCCCGGGTCACACTGCAAGTCAGTGGCTCAGCTGAGCTGAAATGCAGAGCTCCCGTTTCCCTGTCCTAGACTCCCGCCACTCTACAAGCTTGCTGCTGTGAGTCCTTAGTGAATACCCCCGTAGTCCCAAATCCTGTGCTAGGCATCATGGGGGATTAGAAGAAGAAAAAAATATATCACCATGTCCCTGTTTTCATGGTTTTAAATGTAAGCTTCAGGGATAAGATTCTCATGTTCACTTGGAGAAAAAGAAGACAAAAATCAATATGTAGAAATGCTGTCTTAATGTACCCTAGCCTGCGGCGCTGAGGCTGTCTGCAGGAGTGAGAACAGGGAGGCTGCATGCCTTCTTGGAGGGAGGGGGCAGGGATTGTTGGATCTGGACCCTGAAGGCTGGCACGGTTGACTCAGGCATCCCTGCGATCGTGGGGCAGGGCCTTTTGATAGAGTTGGGGGACAGCAGGGGTGAAGTTTATTGTTGGTGGACTGGTAAACCGGCTCTTTGTGTGTGTGTGGGGGGGTGTGTCCTGATGTGTAACGTTTGCCAATGTCTGTGGTGTAAATACTCCCACAATGGCCACTCTTAAGCTAGAAATAGTTTAATGATCTGCTTGTAAAATTCTTGAGTATTTCCCTACCAGCTCTCAACTCCAGCATACCACAGCCGATGGGTGAGAATGAGTTTATTTCCAGGGCAGTAGGAGCTGGGCCTTGCGGAGAGCAGGGGGGTGGGATGAAGGATGGGCTGGCTAGGTTGGGGCCAGCTCAGGAAACAGCTGGGTGCCAGCCAGCAGGTCACATGCAGATTCAACTATTAGCTATTGAGCTGTGCTCTTTGCTGGGCTCTGCGCCAGACATTTAACATGCATTAGCTCATTTAATCCTCACAACAGCTTTAAGAAGTGTTCATTCATTCATTGCTCTAACCATCCACCCACCCGTCTGTCTAACAAGTCTGTACTGAGTACCTACTATGTGCCAAACACGGACCGAGGCATAGTGGTGATGAAAACAGATTCACTGCCCTAATGGTGCTTACATTTGAATGAGAGGAGACAATATACACTTTTTTTTAAAAAAGAATAAAAAATAGGGGCGCCTGGGTGGCTCAGTCGGTGAAGCGTCTGCCTTCGGCTCGGGTCATGATGCCAGAGTCCTGGGATCGAGCCCCACATCGGGCTCCCTGCTCCATGGGAAGCCTGCTTCTCCCTCCCCCACTCCCCCTGCTTGTTTTCCCTCTCTCGCTGTGTCTCTCTCTGTCAAATAAATAAGTAAAATCTTAAAAAAAAAATTAAAAATTATCCCAGTCGTGGTGTTTGGAAGGAAACAAAGAGTATTGAAATTGAGAAGAAAGAGGGTACTGCTGTTTAAGATAGCACAGCCAGGGAACATGTCTCCGAGGAGGTGGCATTTAAGAAGGGGAAGGAGCCAGCAAAGCAAATGTCTGGGGTCACAGCACTGAGGTGGGGGGAACAGCAGGTACAAAGGCCCTGAGGTAGAAATGAGGTCAGTTTTTTTGAGCAACATAAAGGAGGCCAGCATGGCGGAGCTTGGCGGCCTGAGATGAGGCCAGAGAGATAAACGGAAGTCTGACCATGCAATCCTCACAGGTCATGGTAAGGACTTGGAAGGACCTGGAGCAGGGTTATCACATGAGCTCTCTTGTTCAACCAGCTCATTCTGGCTATAGCATGAAGAATGGATTCTAGAGAAGCAGAAAAGCAGACAGGGAAGCCAGTCAGGAAGCTCATGAGTCCAGATAAGGATTGCGATGCTGGGTCCAGAATGCTGGTAGCACAGAGAGAGGCAGACGGAAATGCCCAACATCACACAATAAATGGCAGAACCCGGGTTCAAATCCAGGCTCCACAGTTCATGCTCCTTCCCACATCCCAAGTAGTCTCATGGAAAGAAACTCAAATTTGCCGACGGAGGGCCTCACAACCCAGGGAAAATTTCTAAGCAGAGGAATGACATGATGGAAGAGATGTATCTCTTCACCTGCATTTTTACACTTAAATGACTTGCTATTCAAATGTTCATAGATTTCCACTGGAATTTCCACTGGAATTCCTTGAGGGTGGGGGCACTGAGTCATCCAGGATTTGCAGCCTAGAGCCCTGATCTGAATCAAAGGAGGAGGGGTTCCTGAATCAAAAGACAGCCAGCTCGCTCAGGTACCACACCAGCTCTGCCTGTGCCCAGTTTGGCCCACCCTGGAGAACCTCTTGGCTGAGTGCCCCTCAGCCACACCACAGCCTATTCAAAACCCTCCCGGAACAGCACGAACCCCCTGAGCCTGTCACCTGGAGGGGTAGCGGAGGCCAAAGACAACAGCCCCAGCCTTGATATCAGGTCCAGTCCCAGCTCCTCTGCTTCCCTGTTGTGTGAGCTCAGACGAGGGGCTTAATTTCTGTGCATCTCAGTTTCCTCGTCTAAGAAATGGGTCAATGAAGAGTCCCTGCCTCTAAGGGTCGCTGTGAGGATCAAATGAAATTACTCGGAGAACGGGCTTGATACAGTGCTTGGCACATTGTAGGTTCTCAAGAAGCTTCCTTCCTTTATCCCGGATGGGTGAGGTGCCTCAGGTGTCACTAAGCTTGGGGTTCCTGGGGAGTCCCAAACCCATTCATACCAACCAGGCAAGTTGCCGAGAGGGGAGTACGGAGCACCTTTCCCTCCCCTTCCCCACCTGTCTTCCACTCCCCCCTCCCCTCCATTGCCCTCTGCCTTAAGCACCTGAGAGTTCCCTAATTAGAGCTAATTAGCTTCTCCTGCAGTAAAACTCCGACGATGGAAAGGTTCTGTTGCTCAGGCCTCTGACAGTAATCATGTTAAGTAGATATTTATTTATCCCTTTATTAAGCGAGTCAATTAGCTTCTAATATCTGAGTGGCTGATTTTTAGGCCTGGGAGCTGGACACATGCTGTCAAGAGTTGAAGGCCCCACTTGGGGCTCATTGGTGTCCTGTCCTCCTTGAGCCCCAAAGAAGCCAGGTCACAGGATGGCAAGTTTAGAAGAGCCATTGGACACAGGTGTACAGATTGGAGAACGAGTGGGGGTAGGGGCTTCCCCAAGGTCACACAGTGGGATGCATGTGACTGCCTGAGAAGGTAGAGGATATTAAGGAGTCCTCTAAAGAGGAGCCACTCTATGCAATGAGGGTTCATGGGAAAATGAGATTGCCTTTAGTTTTGGACAGGGTGGGTGGTCAGGGGAAGCTTCATGAAGGAGGCAGAACGTACACTTGGACAAGAGGACTTTGTGCGGGGGTGGGGAGGGCATTCCTGGTAGAAGGAATGGTGTGAGCAGAGGCACCGAAGTAGGGAAGTGTCCAGCATGTTTGCCAAACTGTGGTGTGTGGTTTGGTTTGTGCCCTGGCAGTGTGAGGACAGGAGAGCGGGCAAGAAGGTGTCAAGGAGAGTGGGGCTGGGTCAGATGCTAAGGACTCCGAATGCCTGCTGGCAAGGTCGACATGTGACCGTGGGATTGGAAGGCTAGCAGTGGGCAGCCCCGTTGGGAGGCTGGGCTCGGCTCGGGGGAGGGAGGCTGGAGGCTGGACCACCAACAGAGACCGAGCAGGTCTGTTGGGGGGACATCTCGGCATCATTCATTCATTCATTCATTCAAGCCACACTTGCTGAGCACTACTATGTATTAAGCACTGTGCCATGGAGATGTTTATGATGGAATTAAGGAGGTAAGCATGCTAACGAAAGAACTGCACCCAGTGCGATAAAATCTGTGATGGAAGAGAGGTCTCTTTCATCCTCCCGTGACAGAGGGAGAGGTTAACTCTGCCCGCTATGCTCAGAAATAGCTTCTCCGAGGCGTTGGCAGAAGCCCAGAGAATGGACCAGGGCTTGACTGTTATAATTACTTTGCATCTGCCTAGCACTTTTTGACTTACGCAGCTCATCCACCCACAGTAGGTATGTTCTTAATGCTCCCGATAACTCTGTGGGGCGGAGAGTATTAGCCCCACTTTACAGATGACAGAGACTGAGGTTGAGCAGTGAGGCAGGAAGTAACACCATGGGCTGGAAATGGCGCAGCCTTTGGGGCACAGTGAGCAAGAAAGGTAACCTCTTGCAGCCTCAGTTTCCCCACCCACAACATAGAGATAATGCTGACATGTGATTCATTCAACTAGTACTTGAGCATATAGCAAGCGCTCCATAAATGTTAGTTTACTTAATCCCTGCCCTTAAATGGCTTGCCCGAGGTCATACAACTAGTCAAAAAGTCAAACCCAGGCCCTTCAACTCTAAAACCTATTTTATCGGTGAGGCCCTCACTGTCTCTTCAGAGGTGGGAGGAAGGCTGGGAGGAAGGCTGAACAGGAAAGGTCTTGGCTATATTAGGATGATCCCCTTCAAAGGAAGTTAGAAAGAGAAAGGCTTACAGCAGCAAGCCTTACTCAAGCTTACAGCAAGGAGGATGGAGGCTAGACACTGGGATGATCTTCCTGACAAGTTTGTGAGTCACCAACCGGAAGAGCTGTGGCTTTGGGGGCCTGGGAGATCTCTGACAACAGGAACGATCCCGATGAGTATGAGCTGGGGCGAGGCAGCTCATGCAGAGGAAGAGGGAACAATGAGATCATCAAGGCTGCAGACTGGAAAGAACCCAAATGGGTCATCTAGTCCAGCCCCCTGCCTCTGGGCAGATTCTTCTGGGACCAGACAGATGAGAATCTCTCCTGTTTTTCGAGGTCTCCAGGGGAAGAGATTCCTCAGCCTCCTTGGCCAGTCTAAAACAGGTTCTCCACAGCTCACACCCAGAAAGGTTTTTTTAGTTTGTTTTTTTGTTTTTTTGTTTTTTGTTTTTTGTTTTTTTGGCTAATGATAATTTCTCCTGCTGTCATTTCAGGCTTTAATGGCAAAGTGGGAAGGTTGTTGCCCTGCTTTGTACCACCTGCCCCAGCGAGCATCATCCCTCTCCGCAAGGCCAGCGTCTAAGGCCCTCCGTAACAGCCCACCAAGCTCCTCAGGCTCCTGGGCAGCACATTTGCCCAGGCGAGCAAGCCATCGTCATTCCCCGCACAGGCCCTACCAGAGCCCACCCCCATGCCTTTGCCCTCCTTCCTGGTTTGCAAGAGACTGCCATCCAGCCCATCCCTCAAGACTCAAAGATCACTTCTTAAGTGAAACCTTCCCTAATCTTTCCAGTGGGAGAAGACCATTCCCTTCTTCATTTCCATTTTGAGCTCACTTCACTTTGCCCAGTGCCTGAAGTAGCACTGCGTTGTGGGCCAGAATGATTGAATATTGGTGATTTCATACGGTCCATCCCAAATGGTTTATCTGTCTGCTTCGGCTCCTAGACTGTAGAGGAGGTATTATACTCATCTCTGCACACCCCTCTGGGCCCATCGCTTCCCCTCCCCCACACCTAAGTGCCTGGAGTAATGCTTTGGGCCCCAAAGTGGCCAAAGCATATTTATTGAATTTGTTGAATAGGCATAATAATAAAATAATATTTGGATGGGCCTTTACCAAACTCCGTTTTTACATTGTGTCTCACATAATCCTCATAACCACTCTATGAAGAAGGCCCTCTCATTTCCCGTGGGGAAGCTGAGGCATGAAGTTACTTGCCTAGGCTCATGCAGTCATGGTGATCCGGGATCTCTGTCCTTAGTAGCTATGGATAAAATTGGCCTGAACCTTGAGAGAATCCAAAGCCCTCCCCAGGACTTCTGTGACAGCCAATGGTTTGCTGCCTGGATTCTGCTCTCTTCGGCCAGCACAGAGACCCAGATCTTTCACTCTTTGCCTCAAGCCTCCCTTGAGGGGAACGAGTTGGCCGGAGGTCGGAGGGAGTGGAGGTCACGGGAAGGAGTCACCAGGCAGTATGCAGGATCTTCCACCATCTTGCCAACTGCACTTCCTCTTCCCCTCCTCCTGGCCCCTCAGGAATAACAGATAAACCTTCAGCTGGACACACTTCTGAGCCCTGAGTCTCTCAGGGGCTAGCCTGACCCAGGCGACTTCTTGACAAAGGTGGCCTCCGTGTAAGTTCGCCTCCGAGCATCTGAAGGACCCACGTGTTCTTTCTTTCGCAGTGTTTTTCCTAAGTATGCTGCTCGTATTGCTGGTAATGAGAGGATGTTAAGTGGCACCTAATCAAAGATTTACATGTCAATAGGGATATATTCATGTTAAGGTTTACTAGGGAGAAAATGCAACCAGCATGCCACACACGATATCATGGAAATCATTGCTTAGTATAGACCCCAGGGTAAATCTGAGAGTTCACGTTTTCAGAAGCGAATCCATTTAAAGAAAAACAGCAAGCAAATAATGAAACAGGTGGGATGAAACTATGGCAAGAGTCATGATGGTGACCTGTGAACCACTGACATTTAGAAAGCCTTGCGCTCTTCCTTCTCACAGTCCTGGAAAGACCCAATCACAGGGCAGCCCTGGGAAGGCTCGCCAAGAGCTCTGCATGGAAGGAATCAGCATGTGTGGCCGAGGTTTGGGCAGCCCGAGGGAGGACGACTTGTGGACTCAAGTGGACTTGGCTTGCTAGCCCAGCTGGACCTCTTTCTAGAAATCTCCTTCCCTGCTTGGAGACAGAGTGCCATCTCCCTCCAGAAGGGCTGGACCTCATTCGCGTCTATATATCCAGCACTTAGCAGAGTGCTCAGCACATAAAAGTGTTCAATAAATATTAGTCGAGTAAAAAGCAGAGCTTCGAATTCCTCACGTAAAATAAGAAGAGCACTTCCCACCATAAAAAGTTGTGGTGAGGAGGAAATTAAGTAAAAGATCACAAAGCATTTTGCTCTGGGCCTGGCACATAGTTGGCCGTTAATCAGACTGTGTGCGTGGGGAAGGGACATCATTATTGTTGAAGCTACTGTGAGGGGAGAACGTGAGCTGGGCACTGCAGGATGTAAGACAGGCCAGGAGAAACTATGGGCAGAGCCCTAGCCTCTCAGCTTACAGCTGAGCCTGGAGCCTTGCTAGGCCTGTGCGCACACGCACGTCCCCACTCACACCAAAGGGGACCAGAACCACTCATCTGCTTATACCTCATGCCGAAGGCTAGGCCTGGCTTGCCTCTGTAAGAGGCACTCCCTGCTCAGAGTCTGGTCCAGGCACCAGAGCCAAACTGCCCCAGGCATGTGGTTCCCAGGCACCTGAGGGTCGTCTACGTGGCCCCCTCCCTGCCAGATCCCCCAGTGGGCTTTGAGTTCCTCCACCACATGGCCTGCTGGGCAGGCCTGGCGTTGGTGCCCCAGAGCAAAGAGCAGTGGATCTCAGGCTCTGCAGAGGGAGCCCCTCCTCCCCCCACACCTGGGAAGGCTAACACCAGCAGACCAGCCTCAGAGGTCGGAAAACCCCCTGTGGCCCCAGGAGCACAAGAAGGGTCTGTTTCTTCGGCTAATGCAACAGGTCCTTCTTGCGGTGTGAGGTCTGGCTCTTTCAGGGCATGCAGAACCCAAGAGGGGCCAACTCCCACAGAGAAAGGGGCTGTGTGCAACTGTTTACAGGTTACCTCTCATTATAGACACAGGCAGGGCCCTAGAGGAGTGTTAGAGCTGGTCCGGTGGTTCCCAAACCTGGCTGCATCTGAACCACTCCAGGGGCATGTTAAAAAACAGATTTTTTTTCAGGCCCAGCATCACCAGGAGGTGGGGTAGTTCTGGAGTAGTACTGAGTAGCCGAATTTGTAAACTACCGTCGTATAGTTCATTCGTGAAAACAAAAACAAACAAACCCCCACCCCCACATTTGAGATGTAATTCACACACCGGAGGATTCATTCTTTCAAAATGTACAATTCTGTGGGTTTTAGTATGTGTGACCATTTCCTTCGTCTAATTCCAGAGCACTGTCATCACCCCCCCAAAAAAACACCATACCCATTAGCAGTCACTCCCCATCTCCCCTTACCCTCAGCCCCCATCGACCATGAATCCATTTTCAGTCTTTATGGATTCGCCTCTTGTGGACCCTTCATAGAAAAGAAAGCATATAACATGTGCCCTTTTGTACCTGGCTTCTTTCTTTCTTTCTTTCTTTCTTTTTAGATTTTATTTATTTATTTGACAGAGGGAGAGAGAGACACAGTGAGAGATGGAGCACAAGCAGGGGGAGTGGAAGAGGGAGAAGCAGGCTCCCCGCTGGGCAGGGAGCCCGACGCGGGGCTCGATCCCAGGACCCTGAGATCATGACCTGAGCTGAAGGCAGACGATTCACCGACTGAGCCACCCAGGCGTCCCGATATCTCTGTGGTTTTGATTCATATTTTTTAATGACTATGATGTTGAGCATCTCTTCACGTGCTAATAGCAATGTGTTTATCTTCCACGGAGAAGTGTCTAATATTAGGAGCTGCTTGAGTAGGACAGAAAGATCAAGAGAAGCCATCTACGAAAAATGGGAAATGTTTACTTCTCCCAATTTCGATTGCCCATCTTAATGGGGTCATTTGTCTTTTTATTCCTGAGTTGTAAGAGTTCTTTATACTTTCTGGATACAGACTCTTACCAGGCATACGATTAGCAAATATTGTCTCCCATTCTGTGGCTGTCCTTTAACTTTCTTGATATATGACTCACTCTTAACCCTCCTTGTACAGATGAAGAGGTGGGGGCTCAGAGAGGAAATGCACCCCAAGCCACAGTCAATGAGAGTCAGTAGCAGAAAGCTCTTTCTACTTACCTATAGTGGGTGCACAGGGAGGTACACTTGGAGGATAGGGCAAAGCAGTGGTGTGGATAATTCAAATCCGGGCTTAGCTCCCACTTATTTCTATCGCCTTTGGAACACACAATCTCATTTTTGGTACGTGGCTTCTCTCGATCATTATGTCCTATCCAAGCCGCTCCTAACCTTAGATTACTTTCCTGATAGCCCATCAACGCCTGTAGAGAGAAAGTGGTCTGGAGTTAGACCTTGTCTGGAGGTAATCACAGAGAATATTCAAGAATCCAGGTCACTGTGTAGCCACAGGCTTTGCTCTGTGGGGCATGATGGTCCAGGGAGGGCTGAGAGAGAGCCTAGAGTACCCAAGTGCTGTCTCAGGGACGATGAGGAGCCCAGCTGGACCGAACTGCCCTCTTGAGGTATTTACAACGGCATCTTTCACATTTCCACCTCAAAGTAAGAGGAGGCTTTTCCTTCTTTACTTCTTCATGTCAAACATTAGCAAGCTAATGTTAAACCCGTGATGGAAATTAACCAAACTTTACACAAGAATATACATACATCCTAGCTCAGACAGCAGATGAGGACAACTAGCCAATTTTCTGAGTTGCCTCTTTGCTTACGCTTCCGTTATGAGAATTCACTATGATGTCAGGTAATTCCCGACATTCGAGCCAACTCCCAACTTTCTCTGTTGTGTCTTGTGTGGCAACTTTCTTCGAGAGCTTAAAAAAGGGGCAGGTCTTGTAGCACTATCATGTATCAGATGAAGGTGGATTTGTTCATGCTTTGAAATTCTTTGAGAATTTCATGGCATTCAATTGCTCTTTGTACAAATATTCGTTGAGAAGTTTGTGGGTGTAGGGTTCTATGCTAGGTGCCAGGGCTACCCTAACTTACCTTTCTGGGCCCCAGTTTCCCCTTTGTATATTGTAGGGATAGGTTAAATCAGGGCTTTTTCCACTTCTTTTTTTGGTAGCAGAATACTTTGGACAAAATCTCATCTGGAACTGTAATAAAAATAAAAGAGCAAGTAGAGCTGAACCAGGATGGAGGGGGCCACCCCTTGAATACACCACCCCACACTCATACCCAGTGGTCCCAGAGTCCCCTGTAATTCCTCGGAGCAGAACTAGAAAGGACCAGACCAGCAGGGCCCTGCCCTTTGTGCTGCTGATCCATGGTGCTGGGACTGCTCTCAGTTCGTTCTCTCCTCCTCCTGACTGCAAAAAAAGTCTGGGTTGCATCCTGCTTCAAGGCCATACTACATACTGGAGTTGAGCATCCTGCTCCTTCTTCCCTGACCAAGCCTTCTCCCCTCCCCTGCTCTCTCCATCAGTCCAGTTTTTTCTGGAGGTCCAAGCCGACTCCAGTCACAAGACACTCTGGGCCCAATCTGCTTCTCCTCGTTCCCAAGCCCATCCAGCTCCCTCTCCTACACAGGGGGAGGGCCGGCAAGAAGAGACCAGGAGGAAGGATGGAGCCTGAGCACCCCAGCTCTCTGGGGCTGATTGTTGGTTCCCTCTGCCTTCATTGCCTTCTTCAGCGAGAGCAGGTTCAGAAGGGACCCCAGGGGGGAGTGGGGTGTGTGGGCCTTTGATTGGAGACAGGGATTACTCTTGCCTCATTTTGCTCCCTACCAGGCTTGAAAAGAAATGCAAGCATCCTACAGCACACAGCGAACAAGCAGGAGGAGAGTGTAAGTAGCAGGAGGAGGGGGGAAGCAGGGAGTAGGAACCAAAGAAAGCAGGCATTGGGGAGGGGCAGGTCCCATTTTCTGGTATTCAGAGGGGCTGGTCAGATGGGTTTTCAGGCAGGGCCTCAACGCTAAGGATTGGGTCTATGAAGTATGGATGGGACCAGAGCCTATTCTTGGGGTCCAGGTAGCCGACCGACTCGGAGGACTGGCCCTCGGACCCACACCTTCCCATCAAAACAAATTTCCCCAGCCCACCAGGAAGAGCAGAGGGTAACCAGGGGAATAGTTTGCCATTTTCCTGATAAAGAAAAGTGAGGCCTAGGGAGGGGAAAGTCCTGGCCATTGCCAACAGAACCCTGAGCAAGACCAAGGGAATGATAGGGGTGGGGCCAAGGTAGAGCTGGGCCCGCTGGGACTCTAACCGCCGGCTCTTTATTTAGCCTTGGACTTGAGACAGCTAACCCAATGCAAATGAAATTCCACATGTAAAAAGGGTTTCTCCAGTAAAGCCTCCTTACCAGGGGCCCAGAAGCCAGGTACGGGAGGACCCCCCACCCCCACCCCAGGGAAGACTGGCATAGAGCCGAGGGAGCCACTGGGTGGTGCTGTCTCTCCACCCAAGTTACTTAGGCAAGTTTCAGATGCCAGGGCAAAGAAGTCACCCCCATTCATGCCCCATCCTGCCAGGGCCTTAACAAAGGCCGCTTGGGTTAGGGCAGGGAAAACCAGTTTTGACAAAATTACCTATCTTCCCTGGCACGTAGGTGGGGAATGGAGGGTCCAGACTGGCAGAGCCCAAGAAAGTCAGGGGGAAGGAACAGACAGTTGCACTGAGATCCCAGGGGGCCGCCCCGTTTCTTAACCACTCTTGAAACTGAGACATTCCAGGCACTCCAAGCCTGGAAACAAGGGAAAACAGTTCTCCCCATTTCATAGGCAAACAGACTGAGGCCTGGAGAATTAAGGGCCTAAAAGTAAGCTATTTTAGGAGCCTACGAAGCACCCTCTCCCAAAACTTAGGTTTCAAAGCCCCTTTTTGGTTGAAGCCAGAGCGGCGACTAGAAGTGGGCTTTAGAAATGCTAATGCCATGCGTGAGTGACAGGCCGCGGACAATGGCGGAGGGCGCTGTGAATGGGGCGGCCAGGCCTGGGAGCGGGGCTCCCCACGTGGGAGCCGAGTGGGGGAGGGAGCCGGAGGGCCCCCCCCCGCCCCGTTCCCAGCAGAGGGGATCCGAGACTGCGCTAATTGGAAGGGGCTGGAGCTGCGGGGGCAGGAAGGGGGAGGGGATTACCTGCGGGTCGGCCGCTGACGGGGGCGGGGCTCCCGGGAGGGGGCCTGCCGGGAGCGGGAATGGCGCGGGGGGGGGGGGGGGGCGGGGGGCCTTGGGCATGGGGCCAGGGGGTGCAGACCCGCGGAGCTGCACACCCAGAGAAAACGGGATGGGGGGGAGCTGGGGACTGGGAGCCGTTCTCGCTAGGCTGGGGGTTCAGAGCAAGCCCAGAATTCAGGAAGGGAACAGCAGGTGCCTTGGGAGAGCATGGAGGGGAACGAAGAAACCATTCCCTCACTTGTTCATCCGACATTACAAGGTGGTGAAGAGGCTGATCTCCCGCCAGACCGCAGGCAGTTTGTTTCCCTGTTCCCTCACTGAGCAGCAATGTCCACGACAGTCAGATTGGAATAAGAGCACCTGCCTCGTTGCATCCTTGGAAAGATTTAAAGAGAGGATGCAGGTAAATCGGTTAAGAAAGTGCACCCCGAGTGCTCAGTAATGGGGAGTTCGCGTGACTACCCATCCCGTAAGTGATTCAGAGCTGGCGGTGAGCCCTGGGCTTGGCTTTCTTGCTCCGTGTGGTAGAGAGGTTGGTGCCTCCCCGGGTGAGGCTGGCTGTGGTGAGGGAGAGGAAGTGGGCCGCACCTTGACCCCCGGGCTCTAGGCTGAGGAGGACCAGAGCAGAGGCCTGGCGTGTAGGCACAGAGCCTGGGCTCTGTGTGAGGCCCCCGGACAGTGCTGGCCCTCAGTGTCTGGGGCAGTGCGGCTTTCTCTGGGCCTTCAGCCCCACTTTGGGAGAGGACTGCTGGAGTGATGTGGCCTCTCCAGGAGTGGTCGTATGCTGATGGGTGGGCCCCGGTTCATGTCGGCCTCTGGGTCAGCTCAGGGGGCCAGCCTCAAACTCAGGCTTCCCTGGTAGAGTCAGAGTCAGAAAGCCAGAGAAAAGGATCCTAAGCAAGTTCTCGGAGTCGCAATGCGAAGTGTGGTAAGCAGTCGTGGTAGACAACCCACTGGGGAGTGAGAAGAAAATATCAGGATATATAGAATACTGTATTTCTATAGAGCTCATCCTTCGGCAATTTTGACATTCGGCCTTCATGTTGTGACCCGATACCATCAAGTAAAGTCATACATGGGAGGTAAGGGCAGCCCATATCACAAGCGCTTTATGGCCTCGAGTGGTACCTTCTATCTCCTCTTCCTACAGGGGCAACAAAAGCCCAGACCTCCAAAGTGACCTCAAGTCACGTGCCCAGTGGAAGAGCCAGGATGCACATTCTCAGGCTGGCCCCAGAGGCTGTGCTCTTAATCACCGCATTATGTCTCAGTGAATCCCTGTGGATATATTTATCCTGGCAGGCTCAGGATGATCTAGTGACAGGAATCCATCATTGAAAGGGACATCAATTAAGGGCATCGGTTCTGGAAGGACCCTTACAGATGCTCATGGTGTAGACGGGCACGCTGAAGGCCCCGGAGGAGCAGGACTTCGTCTTAGATCACACAGCGAGGGAAGGCCATTTGCCGGTCTACTGATGGGATGTTGTGCCACCCATAAGGAAAATTCACAACTGCTCAGTTGCTCTCACATTCCCACATTCCCTGTGCTTCCACCCCCCACCCCGCACTTGCCCACAACCCTCTCCCGGCTCTCCTGTCTGCCTCATTCCTAACAGATGCATGTAAAGCAACCGCTTCTGGCTTGGGAGGGTGGCCTTCCAGACTTTGGCCAGTCTCCTCACGGGAACCCCTTGGCCCAGGCCTGGGATGGTCACCGTCTGGCGGGAAGGAGGAGCAAAAGGGCCGGCCTCACACACAAGGCATGAAGGCAGGCAGTGGCCATGGAGAGGGCCGGCTCAGGGCAGCAGGGGGCTTGAAATCCCTCAGGGTCTTTGTCAGCTGCTCTGGTAAAGGCAGAGAGAGATGGACAGATACAGAGCTGTACAGACAGCTAGCAAAGAGAGACATCCAGGCGTACATGTACAGCTACTTAGATATAAAGATACGGAGATGCGAAGCGAAGCAGAGAGAAATACATAAATGCATAGCTACGAGAGGTGCCTAGTCATATAGCTGTAGACCTTACTACACAGCTACATGAAAATTCTTAAGATAGAAACACGGGCAACATTCCTATGTGAAAGTGTGAATAAAAGCCTTGTTAGAAAGGTTGGCTATTTAAAGTAACACAGCAGGATTCTCCCCTTTGGGCTGGAAAGATGTGTCACCCGCTGAGGACATGGGAATCACAGCATCGGCCACTCGCTGCCGGGCTTTGAAGCTCTCTAGTCTCACTCCCACCGAGGCTCGACCCCCTCTCCACCACCACCGGGCCATTAGGCAGCCAGCTCCGCGCACGGGGCCCTCGTCTGGCCTTGAGAAGCCTGGGTCTTATGTGAAAAACCTCTGCTGGCCGTGACGTTCTCCTCACAACCGAACTGAAGGCTGCCTCTGAGTGGGGCCCAGCTCGGCTCCCTGAGGCCACTGGCCCACCCGGCTGCTCTCTCTGCCAGGGCCAGAGGTGCACAAGGCAGATACCCATCCTCCCAGAGTCTTCTCCTGGCTTCCTGGGTCCTGGAGCCACTGGGGTCCCACTGGAAGCCTTTCTGCCCAAAGATGCACCAGGGGAGAGGCCTGGTGGCCTGGCCCAGGTCCCATCTGGGGCCCCTCTGGCCACAGGCATTTTCTAAGGCCCTGTCCAAAGCAGCCGGCACAGCCGACCTTGGGGCCCACTCCCTGCCTTTGAAGAAACAGGTAGGGTTACGGGGTTAGCTAGGCAAGGAGGCTTCTGCAGAAACCTCTGAGCTTCTGGGAGAGACAAAGGAGCAGAGCCGGGGAACAGATCGCCGTTTCCCAACTTCTCCCTGCCTCTGGTGTCTTTCTTCCCCCTTTCTCTTGTCTGTCTCTCCTGTTCTCTTTGTTTTTCTGTCCTTTTCTGTTTCTCGTTTTCTACTTAGCTGTCTCTCCCTTTCTCTCATTTTCCTCCTCTCTCTGTCCTTGCTACTGAGCTTTCTTCCTCCCTTTCCCCCTCTAGCTGTGTCTTGGATTTACTCTTAGCCTCATTGTTTCGGTCTTTAACTTCAAGAACTTGCACAGATATTCTGGTGAGGCGATCTGAGCAGAGGGCAAACATCCCTGGGGGTCTGTAGTCATTGCCACAAAAAATAAATAAATAAATAAATAAATAAATAAATAAATAAACACAGAGGAACACCTGGGTGGCTCAGTGGGTTAAGCGTCTGCCTTCCCAGGGTCCTGGGATCCAGTCCCGCATCGGGCTCCCTGCTCAGTGGGGAGTCCGCTTCTTCCTCTCCCTCTGCTACTCCCCCTGCTTGTATTCTCTCTCTCTGTCAAATAAATAAAATCTTAAAAAAAAATAAACAGAGAGAGTGACACAGGGAAAGAATAGTCCCACTCTTTCACTAGCTCTGTACAGCATCTCTCATGGTTGTCCATCCAGCCTCTACTTGCACACCTCTGCGGACAGGGGTCTCACTATGCCCTGAGAAAGCTACTCCCTCGAAGGAAGGCTCAACCTGGCAGGAAGTCCATCTCTGAAGTGGACTGAACACTCTGTCCCCGTGGCTTCCACACACAGGTCCTACCTGTGGTGCTTGGGGTCCCTTGGCCCTTTGACAGTTCTTCAGAGGCCTCCGTGAAGAAGCAAGATTCTTTTTTGGCCTGCCTCCTCTCAATGCGGGCTCTCATGAAAGAGTTAGAGGCCCTCCAGCCCAGAGTGGTTGTGCCACATGCAGAGAGAGGGCACCCCCACCGAAACCAAGCTGGGGAGGGAGTTCGTAGGCTTGTCGGGACTATCCCAGGGAGGGGCCGCTAGTCACAAGTGAAGGCTCACGGGGTCACATCTAAAACATCCAGTCTGAGGTAAGGTGGGGGGAAATAGGAACTGGCCCAGCCTGAGGAAATACGGAAGACAGGAAAAAAGCTGGAGAACGGGCTAGAGTCGTAGCACGCTGGCCCATCCCTGCCTGAGACATAAAGCCCTTGACAAGAAATCCCAGGCGCCCACCAAACTGGGCAGAAGGGAACAAGCGGACAGGAAGGCCTGCCCTGGGGCCCATTAAGAATGGGTTGCTCTACAGAAAGGGAGGCACAGAACATTCAGTCAGTTTCTCAGAGCTGGGACCAGGGAGCAGCAAGAATTCTTTTCAGCTATATACCCCCGGAGAGCAAGCTGAGATCTCGAGGTCCTGTTAGCCTGGACTCCTCGGCCTGCATGGAGCTAGGCAAGGGCCTGGACTAGCAGACCAGTTCCCCACCTACCGCTCAACTTCGGCCACCTCCGGCTCCCCTGCAGCCCCCTGTAAGAGTCCCCACTGCAGCCCCCTGTAAGAGAGTCCCCTCAGGCCCTGGCCTCAGGCGCTTCCCAATCCCTCGGAGTGACAGGGGTCTCTTCTAGGCCTCGGGCCCCCATGGGGAGGTTACTGGCCTCCCCAGAACTCTTCCCAGCAGCCAAACAGGACCCTTCATGCTGTGGCTTGGGCTCTGGCCTACCCTTAGTGGATTTTGCTGTTTGCTGCGCATTCGTGGGCACCTTCCTTCTCTGTGCCAGGCCCTAGGCTAAGCTCTCTGCACACATACCACCAACGAAAGGGTTAACACCATGTGCCCCACTAGAAGCCCTGCCCCCCTCTTCTGGCATCCCCCCTGTACCCCTCAGGCAGCAGGAGTCATATTCCCTAAGGCAGTGCTTGGCAGAAAGGGGCCTGCTCTGCCTGGGCTGGCCACATGTCCCTAGCCCCCACCCCCCCGGCCCCCCTCCCCTGTTCCTCATGCAAGTGTCAGGAAACAGGATCCAAGGAGAAAGCAGGCACCTGTTCTGAAGTTCCTGACAGGCCCCCTCTTCCATGCCCCAGCCCCTGCCCCCCCTCCCCCGTGCCCCTAGGGCGTGATGGGAAAGAAAGGCTTCAGAGGCGCACAGGCCACCTCCTCCTGTTTGTGTCTTTATTTGACCCTGCCACATTTGGCCACCCCCTTCATCAGAGGACACACTGTAGACTGTAGCAGTTAACAGCGCAGACTCCGAGACCAGGTGGTCACACAAGCGTTTTGTACCCTTGGGCCAATCACGTCACCTCTTTGAGCCTCGGTTTGCTCATTTGTATTATGATGGGCATCCTCATAATATCTGCCCTGTCATAGGGTTGTTTTGGGGATGGAGTTAATATATGTAAAGTACTCAGAATAATGCCTGAGCCACGGTAAACAAACAAACAGATCGTTAAATAAATTCAGCCCCTGTCTCCTAGCCTCAGGGTTTCCTTGCCTCCTACTCTGTGTGGTTGTTCTCCTAGGACAGTGAAAACTGTGCCCCCGGCTACGGCCCCCTCTGTTGCTGTCCCTGGGTCCTCTGAGGCTGGGTCCTCCTCTGGGGATGCTAGAAGGTCAGAGGAGCTGGTCCTGGCCAGGCCAGAGCCTGCCTGGAAACAGGCCTTCCTCCACCTGCAGCTCAGCAGGAGGCCTCCCCCCAGGAGGCCTCTTACCTCCTCCTCCCCAGAGTGGGGCAGCTGCTCTGCCTCTTTAAGGCCCTAACTAGGTCATCGCCCAGCCGAACATCCCCCTCACATTCCCCTCACACTAAACAATCTGATCTGATCACTGGTGATGAGGTCAATTTCACATGGCTTTGTTCCTGCAGTGAGCTTGTCACGACCAATCATTTCCGAGCGAGGAGCCCATAATCCCGCACTGGCTCCCTCGCCTCCAGAGGCCACGGCCCCTTCCTTGCTGGCCAATGTGAGGTCCCTAAGGGCCGGCTCAGCACGAGTTTCCTCATGGCCTCTGTGTGCCCTCCTGCTCTTCCTGGCGGCAGTGGGAGGGGGCCTGGGCTGGGGTCAACCACGGGGCTGCCAGGAGAGTGTAGGATGGGTGCGCTGGTAACCTGGGCAGAGGTCCGTCCCCGGGGAAGGAGGTGGGTGGCCAGTGCAAAAGGCCGGGCCCACCCAGCTTGAGGAATGAGCCTCTCCTTTGGGGGCGACCCAGGACGGACCCTCGTGTCCTGGGGACAGGGAACATGGCCCGGGGGCTCGGGCGAGGCTCGAACGTCGACATCCCCGAGTCTCCTTGTGTAGCACGGCGGAGGCTAGCGGGGGCAAACATGCTCCCTGCCAGGCCTGGACCAGCTGGGGTGTGGTCATGCCCTGGAGGCAAAAATCTTACCTCTGGCGATGGAGATTTAGATTTCATTTCTGTCCTGGCCCGGCCCCTAACTGTGCCGCCAGCTATGTGCCCTTGGCCAAGTCCCTGCTGAGTCTCAGTCTCTTCAGGCGCAGCAACGGAAGAGTGGTATGCCGGAGCAAACCAGCGCGTCCCGTGGTCCCCGTCGAGGTGGAGCATTCCTGAGCCTCTGTGGGAGGAGACCTGGAGACTTGGGTTGTGGAGGGGGAGACGGGGGTGGGTGTTTTGCTGCCTCTCTGTCTCCACAGAGGGGCTCCCAGGGCCCCCCACAGAGTGGGTGTCGTTGATGTTTGTTTTTGGTGAGATAAAAAGCATCATGCCAGAGGAAATGAGCTTTTCGCCTTTCTTCTGCATCCCTTGTGCATGATAGGACTCATCCCATCTGCCTGGGCCCCAGAGGAATGGACAGTAAGAATAGGAGAGAGAGCCCGACTGGGCCTTGCCTAGGCGTGCGGGCTTCTGAGTGGGGAGTGGGGGCCGGCTGGGGTGGAGAAGGGAGCCTGCAGGGTAGGTTGGGCCCAGGTGGACCCGCAGCTAAGAGGGAAGAAGGAAGGGAGTATGCCAGGCTCTGGGCGGGGAGCGTTGGACACCTCATCTCCTGTCTCATTTGGTCTTCACATCACTACAGAGGCGATGGGACGGTCTGCGCTTGACAGATGAACACACTAAGGCGGCTGCCCCCTGGAAGCAGCTGGTCGCAGGGGTGAGGGAGGAGAATGAGGGGGGCAGAGCAGGGCTCAAGGTCAGGTTTAGAACACAGCAGTAGCAGGAGACTTCTCTTCGGAGAACCCATCTCTGAGAACCTGGGATCCAAAGGGCTGACCTAGCCCAGGCCTGGGTTACGGTGTCGGGGACAACACATACACGTTGGAATCACACACATCTGGCTCACCTAGTCCTAGTCTGCCACTTCCTTGCTGTGTGACTTCGGCCAAGCCACCTGCCTCTCTGAGCCTCAGTTTTGTCCTCAGTCCAATGGAGGGAAATCAGCTTGAGCTCACGGGACGGTGAGGAGGATTCAGTGAGATGGTGGCTTCACGGGTGATAAATGCCAAGTAACTGTTCTTTCTTATCCCAGTTCCTTAGCAAGCCCTGCCATCTCCATCTCCAAAGAAATTCCAGATTTGACCACTTCTCTACACCTCCCCTGCCACCACTCTTCTAGGCCACTATCACCCCTTGTCTGGGTCACTGCAGGAGCCTCCTCACGGTCTCCCTGCTTCTCTTTTTGTTCCCTGCCAACTGTTACTCACACAAAAGCTGAGTGATCTGTTACAGTCCTAAGCCCGTCATGTCACCGCCCTGCTTAAAACCCTCCCAGGGCTTCCCATGTCACTCAGAGTAAAATGTGAAGTCCTTACCACAGCCTAAGAGGCGAGGCTCTCTAGAGTCTGGCCCCTGCTGACTCCTCTGACTTCGTCTGGGATCATTTTCCTTTTATTCACTTTGTTCCAATTACCCTCATCCCCTTCTGTGTCATGACCCTACAAAGCTGGCTCCTGCCTCAGGGCCTTTGCACTTGCGATTCCCTGTCCGGAACACTCTTCTCCCAGTTCTTCTCATGGCTGATTCCTTCATGCCCTCCAGGTCTCGGCGCAGGTGGCAAGTCTCTTGAGGATGCTTCCTCTGTAAAGATCTCTCGGTCGTAAGTTCTCATCATCTTGACAATCTTCCTAATGTCTACCCTAGTCATTTCACCTTGCTCCTTTGTGCTCTGTCCTTCCCCTAAGGTGTCTCTTTACAAACTCAAGACTTGATTCTCAGGCCCTCAGCACTTATTATTTGGATTCTGCTGAATAAGTCCCCCCAACAGTCGGCGAGTTCCTTGTGCGGGGTGGGGAGCGCTGGTGGGAGAAGGACGTGGTAGATTTGTTGGGTGCCTAAGGAATGCCAAGTGCTGGTACACAGGTGCTCTCACCTAGTCCTCACGTTGTATCATTTACTTTTTGCAACTGTTCCATGAGGCAAGGATTCCTATTCCCGCTGTACGGACAGATAAAGAAACAGGCTTGGAGAGGGCAAGTGACTCAGCCAAGATCACGCAGCTGGTTGTGTGATGATTTTCTGATTCCACATGTTTTCTATGCCCCATGTTAGAACACGCCCCTTGCCACATCCACCGCAGAAGTATTCCCAGGAACCCCCTGATAAACCTCCTGAGGTGCTTGCTCAGTACGCTTAGAGTGGCCCATTGGCTGTTTCTTTTTCAGGCGTCCTCTGACAGCATCTCACTCCACGCTCCCTGCTGCTTCTGTTTCTTCCCCTGAGAGGAGCCCCTCTTCCCTGGTCAGTCTCCCCCTGCTTGGTTTTGGGGGAGGAGGCGCCACCACCCTCACTGTCTTCTGTACTGGCCACCCTTTCTCTACTCTTCAATTCCACTGCCCTGGGTGAGATGCTCCAGGGCATCCCTTCTGGACGAGGCTCCAGGCTGGCCACAGGGGACGGGAGAGAGCCCAGACTCATGGCTCACTCTGGTCCCGGGACGGGGAGACACACAGCCCTTGGGAGTGCAGGACTTGGTGAGGGTTCCCTTCAGAGAGTGGGACATACTTGGGAATGGGACCTGAAGGATGGCTGGGCAGCTCTTCCATGGGGACAGAGCACAGGGTGAGGGAATGGTATGGGCAAAGGCCCGGAGGGGGAATTGCAGGATGAGAGGCCGGGTGTAGAAGGAGCTTCAGGGTGTGTGAAGGGAGCAGGCAGAGCGGGGAGACTGGGGCCAATTGGGATCAGGCCTGCTCTCCTTTCCCCAGCCACCTCAGGCTCTGTCAGCCATCTGTTCTGTTCTGTTCCCCTGGAACAAGTGGGCAGGCAGGCCTGCTGGGCCCATGCGTGCCGGGTCAGGATAGCCAGAGTAGTGAGGGCTGGGCTCCAGGGACTGACAGCTCTAAGGCTTTGGCGGGGTGGGGGGGGTGGGGGGCGTTGATACTGGGCATTTTTGCAGACAAAAGATTCTGCCGTGGTGGGAAGGGCCAGCCCCAGGGATCACTGCGTCTCGGCACTTGCGCCAGGAGGAAGGGAGAGGCATGAACCTTGAGAGCGGATAGCTTTCACCCTTGGCAAGAGACAATTACCACTGTTCAAGCCCATTAACAGCCTAATAAATTAGAAAGCAAGCATTAGCACTTGGGGGGAGGCGGTGGTGTGGGAGAGAGGTGGGGGTAAAGGAGGGTAGGCCAGAGGAACCGGGAGCCAAACTCCTTACCCGTTGCGGGCCAGAGAGGGGGAAAGGGACCCTGGGATTCAAAATGCCTTGAGTGCCCACGGTAAGCCAGGCTGAGAGCTTTCAGAACGTTTCTCACGGAATTCGCTAGGCCAGCCTCTGGGCCAAGTGTTCTCATCCCCATTGTACAGAAGGGGATAACCAAAGGGCAGAGAGAGTGAGAGACCCGCCCGGGATCACACAGCTGGGTGGGAAGGAGAGGCCCTGAGGATCCCTGGCCACACATGGCGGCTGGAGGGAGCTGGTGGGTTGTAGAGTGAGGAGGGAGAGTTGGCTTGCCCTCCTGAAACATTTCAATTATGTCCTTGTAAAGTATAAATGTCTGACTATAAAGAAAGACTTGCTCACACACGTTTTTGGCGGCCTCGGTGCAAGAAGATAGCAGGGAGCTCAGAAGATCTAATTGCTTATGTAATCTCTGTCGAATTTGGTCTATCGGGAAATATCTCTTCGCAGTGTTTATCACATCCCGCGTTATAAATAGCCAAGCGTGGCTGTCCTCCGCACCTTTCTGTGGCTGCCTGGGAGCGGGGCTGGCAGGGGCCAAGAGAGAGGGGCTGAGGAGGAAAACCGGGCCCTCTGGCGAGCTGGGGCATTTGCCCCCGCTGCAGGGCTCCTGGAGGCACAGGCCTTCGTTAAGCACAGAATCCCAGCAGCCTATTATCTTGCTAAACCCGCACCACACCCTCAGAGGAGGGTCTAAGCTTTCCCACCCTGCTCCTTGGGTCCCTCTGTGTGAAAAGAAGCAGCCCCATCCTTGCCTGTGAAATGTCTGGTAGAAGAGGAGAATTCAAGCAATGAAGGGAAGCTGGAAAATGAGAAAAGTGTCTTTGGAAACAATGCCAATATTAGCCTTCCCGTTTTACTGGCTGGGACACTAAGGCTCAGGCAGGCAGCAGGCACGGGTACGCCGTGGTGCGGGGCAGGGACCCAGGTCTGTCCAACCCCACCTCTAGGCTTTTTCCAGCCTGGCCAAGGGCCATCTGCCTGGTGATGCAGGGTGCTGTTCGTCTTTCCCTGGGAGGAAGGTAAAGTAGCAACTTGGCAGCATGTAGCCAGTTCTCTCTCTCTCTCTCTCTCTCTCTCTCTGTCACACACACACACACACACACACACACTGACCCCCTTGCCGTCCACAGTGGCCAGTGTCCTCTGGTCATACCAGGCCCGATAGGCCCCATTTCCAAAGTCCTGAGAGCCCCGTCTCCCTGCTCGCCTACCACCACTCCTGAGGCCCGAGTTCCAGGCCTACCTCGTCCAAGAAGCCTTGCCTGAGATTCGCAGCCACCAGCTTCCCAGCCCTCCCTGGCCTTGCCCTGCACCCCTCGCCTACCTGCTGCTCTCCTTCATTGCCTGTTTTCGTTTCCCACGGCTGCTGTAGCCAATTACTGCAAATGTGCTGGCTCCAAGCAACACAAGTGTATTCTCGCACAGATCTGGAGGCCAGAAGTCCAAACTTGGTATCACTGGGCTGAAATCAAGGTGTGGGCAGGGCCATGCTCCCCCTGAAGGCTCTAGGGGACACCCTTTCTTATCTCTTCCAGCTTCTGGGAGCTGCCACCATTCCTTGGCTTGTGACCGTGTCACCCCAATCTCGCCCCTGTGATCTCATTGCCTTTTCCTCTTCTCTGAGTGTCAACCCCCCTCCCTCATCGTCCCTCTTATAAGGATGCCTCCCTTCGATAAGCGGGTTGCATTTAGGGCCCACCCAGATGATCCAGGATAATCTCCTCATTTCAAAGCCCTTGCCTTAATTATATCTGCAAAGACCCCTTTTCCAAATAATAAGATGACACTTACTCGCAGATCAAAAAATTCTTAACAGACAAGAAGGAGGGGCTGAAGCGACAAAATAAGTATGCCTGGGAGAAATGTCCGGTTTCTTTCTTGGATCCCAAAACCCATTCTCCAGATGCAGGCTAGCTGGAGGGAAACTGGTGAGAGGGTAGGAAGCAGCGTGAGGAGATCTGCTCCCAAACAAAGTCAAGGAGACTTAGACTGCATCCATAGACAGCATGGAAGTTTCTCGAACAAGGAAGTGATAGACTGGCCTGGGATATGGTGTCAGCTTTGGGCCCCACATATTAAGGGTGCCACAAACACAGTGGAGCATGGCCAGGGAGGCAAAAGCAGACCGGGGAGGAGCCCGGGTCTGTGAGGAACAGTTGAAGGAGCTGTTCAGCTTGGAGAAGACTCAGAGGTTGTGGTGATGGTGATGCTTTCGACCTCTGAGGGGCTATTTTCAAGCGGAAGGAGAAGTAACAGTCTAGGCAACCCCAGGAGGCAGCACTGCGACCCATGGGCAGAAGCCACAAGGAAATGAGTTCAGCCTAATTCGGGAAGGAACTTCCTTAGAGTTAGCGCTACCCCAAGATGATCTCTCTCTCTCTCTCTCTTGAGCTTCCCACCACGGAAAGTAGGAAAGCAGAGCCTGGCTAAGCATTCAGATGAAATATGGTAGAAGGGGCTTGGGCATCACATGGGGATTTGAGCAGACCGGCCCAGCTGCTGGAGGCCCGAGAGGGCCTCTAGCCTGTAGAGCCTTTCCTGTCCTCTCCATGCCTCCCCCACCCAGAAACTTACTCTCTCCCTCCTCCGAAGACCCAAAGCACTGACCATGGTGTATTAGAGCAAATTATTTAGGTTTTGTCTCCCCCATGAGACTGAGGGCCTTCTAAGCAGTGAAAGGACTTCTTCAACTATGAGTCCACTCCTCCTCTTATCCCAAACATTCCCTGGTGCCTGAACCACAACACCCACCAGAGAAGAAAGAGAATTGGTGCCCAGGGGGGGGGGGGGGGTGGTAGGGAGAACTGTTGATAGTCAGCCTAGAGCCTTTGGGAACTGGGGAGATTCAAAAACAGTTGAAGTGCATCCTGGACGGAGGCGGGGAGAGTGAAGGTGACCCCTAAATGTTCTCTCAGGCCTCAGAAGGCTCTCGTGATGCTAACCTGGTTACCTGGCTTTTTCTTTCTTCTGTGTGCCCTTCTGAGAGTTCTCCCAACCCAGGCCCTGTTCCCAAGGGGGCTCTTCCTCCCTGCTGGGCCCTCTGGCTCACTCCAAGCCACTTCCAGATGGGCCCCATCCTCCCTCAAACCCCCAGCTGGGCCCGCCAGCTGGACCTTCTCAGGGAGTGAGGCCCCAGGAAAGTCCAGAGCCCACCCAGCAGGCTAGAAGGAGACCAGCTGCCTGTGGGGTGAGGGGGATATAGGGCAAGGGTCTCCGATAGGCAATCTGCATTGGAAATGGATGAACTAAGAATATGGATGGACGTGTGGAACACCAGAAAAAAATGTGGGGGGCCCAAAGATTCCAGGCCCAAAGTGGTTGTCATCTTCTGCATCTCCTTTGGCTCTATGCCCACTTAGTGTAACACGCGTGCAGCGCTCGGCACCCTGCACTGAGAGCCCTAAAGCCCGGGGCGGGGGGGTCTGTTTTGGGTTCTGCCACTGATTCTCTGTATCGCTTTGGACAAGCCCTGCCCTCCCCCCACCCCCCGCCCTGGGCCTCACTCAGGCATCCCTTCAAAAATGTTAGCAGTGCCAATTTATGGAGTGAATGCCACTGGGCTAGACAGAGTCTGGACCCCAGCATCACCATTTGTCCTTCTATGGATATATTTTTGGTTTGCTTACTCATTCACTGATTCCCCCCCACACCCGGATTGGAAGCTCCCTGGAGGCAGGGATCTCTCCCTCACTCATCACTGTACCTCTGGCGCCCAACTCAGTGCCCTGGACAGAGAAGGCATTCCGTCAAGATTTGCTAAATGAGGGGCACCTGAGTGGCTCAGTCGGTTAAGCACCTGCCTTCAGCTCAGGTCATGATCCTGGAGTCCCGGGATCGAGTCCCGCATCGGGCTCCCTGCTCGGCAGGGAGTCTCCTTCTCCCTCTGACCCTCCCCCCTCTCATGCTCTCTCTCAAATAAATAAATAAAATCTTAAAAAAAAAAAAAAAGATTTGCTAAATGAGTAAATGGACGGCAGAGGCTATGGATAGCCACTCCAGGAAACACATCCACACACGCTCTTGCCTGCAGTTCTAGCAGATTCTCAGACCGCAGGAACCCATCTCTCAGACACCCTACAGGTCCACGATCTCAGGTTTAGGAGACTCAGGGAAAACTCAAGAAGGTAGTACATGTTCCTTGTATTATGCACTGCGGGAAGAAAAAAAAAAAAAAGGTTTCTATGGGCCTAGCTGGGGACAAGAATGGGGGTGATCAGGGAACCAGAAGGGGTGAGCCTGTCTCCTGGCGTGGCTGGGACAGAGTAGCCCTGAGCCATGCAGCCACCAGAAACACCAGGTTCTCTCTGCCTCAGCTCACCATATGATATGCTCTCAGTAGGAACACATTATCTCCTTGATGGTTTGATGCTTTAGCCTAAGCATACCAATGGACCCCCTCTGGGTTAGACCTTAGATCCTTGGGCTTTGGGCCAGTGGCAGTCAGTGGCCCTGGGTCTGGCCACCTTGATGGAGTCGGAGAGGAACAGCTCCTGGGGCGTGGGGCCCTACCAAGGGGCTGTCTCTTGGGCAGCCAGGCCAGGGAAGTCAGCGGGCCTTCCTCTCTCTTCTCGCCTGCCCTCACGCCCACTCTCACGGCTCTCTCCGTCCTTGCCGGCTTCAACTAGGTTTTAATGGCTTCTAGTCCCTGCCCTGCTTGCTTACCGGGCCTCAGTGGCCAGGCCAATGCTTTGGGCCCTCTCAAGTGCCGTGCTCTGGGAGCGGTTTTCGCTGTCACTTTGAGTGCTGGGCTGCAACCCTCTCTCGGAATATACATCCTCTAGGGGCTCTCAGGCCACAGGGAGGCTATTTTCCAGAATGGAAAAAACAACAACCACACACAAAAAAACAACCCTAGGGGCTGGAAGCCAGACTGGCCTGAGGTAAAAATCCTGTTTCTGCTACTTCCAAACCGTGTAACCTTTGGAAAGTCGCTTGATTTCTCTGAGCCTCAGCTTTCTTGTCTGTAAAATAGGGATGATGACACATATTCTCCAGGGCTATTGCAAGGATTTGGTGAGATCCTATATATGGGACCCTTGGCACAAGGCTGGACACTGGCTTTTCAACAGGTGGTAGCTCTTCCTGGTAGGTAACATTGGCAAGCGCTCCTCAAAGCGTGGTCCCTGCACCCGCAGCGTTTGCACTACCTGGGAGCTTGTTAGAAATGCACAGTCTCAGGGACGCCTGGGCGGCTCAGTTGGTGAAGCGGCTGCCTTCAGCTCAGGTCATGATCTCAGGGTCCTGGGATCGAGCACCGCATTGGGATCTCTGCTCGGCAGAGTCTGCTTCTTCTTCTGCCTTTCCCTCATGCTCTCTCTCTCTCTCAAATAAATAAATAGGGCGCCTGGGTGGCTCAGTTGGTTGAGCGACTGCCTTCAGCTCAGGTCATGATCCTGGAGTCCCGGGATCGAGTCCCGCATCGGGCTCCCTGCTTGTCAGGGAGTCTGCTTCTCCCTCTGACCCTCCTCCCTCTCATGTACTCTCTCTCTCATTCTCGCTCTCTCAAAAATAAAATAAATCTTTAAATAAATAAATAAATAAATAAAATCTTTAAAAAAAAAAAAAGGAAATGCAGTCTCCAGCCCCACCTCAGACCTGTTGAGTCAGAATCTGCATTTTATTTTTTATTTATTATTTGTTTTATTATGTTCAGTTAGCCACTGTATAATACATCATTAGTTTTTGATGTAGTGTTCGACGATTCACTAGTTGAGTCTAACACCCAGTGCTCATCACTACACGTGCCCTCCTTATTGCCCATCACCCGGTTACCCCATCCCCCACCCCAGAACCTGCATTTGAATAAGATCATCTGCCAGAGAAAGTTTGAGACGAGGCGCCCAGCCTTTAGACGGCCACACCTAAGGAACATCCACTCCTGGAAGCCTATGCGGGAAATAGCTTTGTACATCCTTGAGTCAAAATGGTATTAGTAGTGGTTGCTGTTTACTACCTGTGCGTGGGTTTACTCCACCCACTGGGCACTTACTATGCACCAAACTCTGTTTGGGGTCCATCACAGCGACCACGTGAAGTCAGTACTACAAACAGCCCCACCTTACTAACGAGCGAGGCAAGACCCACAAAGGGTAAGTCGTCGGTCCCGAGTTGCAGTTGGTGAGTGATGGAACCACAATGCAGACCCACGCCACCTGCCTCGCGAGCTCATGTGCTAAGGCCCTACATAGACAAAACCAGGTTTAGTGAGCAAACTGGTCAGTTCCATGCCACAGACACCCATGGAATTGCTTCCCTGTGGCCATGGAGACGCAGAGATGGAGGAGACACAGGCTCTGCTCTCGGGGAAGCCCCAGTCCAGTGCAGGAGACAGGCACACAAGTAAATGATAATAGGAGGTGGCCTGTCCTCTCTGCTGGGCCAGCGAGGGCAAACCCAGTCCTTTGGGGAAGCAGAGAAGGGGGGCCGGGAGTCCTGTCGAAGGCGAGCCAGGAGGATCTCCCTGCCCATGCAGCTTTCCAGTAGGCTGTGTGTTTCTGGGTTATGGCTTCCTTTATAAATCTTCGGGCTCTTCAGAGTGATTAAGGGCCTCCTAGATGAGCCAGCGAGGCTAGGATTCTAGTGAGAAGACTTTGGCAAGTGGGGCAGGTGGTGGTGGTTAGGAGATCTGGGTTTGAGCCCTGTCTTAGGTTTTCACTGTCCATGTAGCCTTGGGCAGTTGGGCACCAAGTTTCTCTAGGTCTTCAGGAATGAGGGATGGATGCTGTGGATGGGGTTTTAAGCCCTAACTGAGGACCCAGGGGCCTGTTGCAACTTTTCTGGGGGCAGGGACCGCATCTGCCTTACCCACTGCTATATCCCCGGCGACTAGCCCCATCACCTGGTCTAGAGCTGCCACTCCGGAATGATTTGTTGAATGAATGTTATGTGAACAGCCACAGAACAAGGGGCCCAGGGTGGACGGAACCCAGTCCCCTCTTATACCCAGAAGACGTCTGCCCTCAGCAGAATCCAGTCAACCTCCTTCTCCCTCCAGGACTCTGCTCTCAACCCTGAGCTGGAGTTGGCTCTGCTTCTCTCCATCAGGGAAGTGGGCCTGTGGAGATGCCCGGCCACTGCTGCCTGGTGAGAAACCCGGAGCTGCCAAGGCTCAGAGAGAAGCCCATTGTACAGACAGGGAAAGAGGCCAGAAAGGACGACGGACTGGCACAGTGACATGCAGGAATCTGAGGCAGAATCGGGACTGGGAGCCCATATTCTTGTGGCTTGTATCCTTGCATAGGGCTCCCCACCTGTCCCTCTGCCTGCCTGGTGAGGGACTCCCAAGGGTCAAGGAAAGAGAAAGGGGTGACATGCAGAAAGATTGGCCTTCAAGACCTAAGGGGCCAAACTGGGGGCGGGGGAGGGTCAGAGGGGGCAGCACAAAGGACAAGGCCATACATGGGCACAAGCTGGTGGGGACGCGAGGGGCACGCGAGGGGCAGAGCAAGAAAGCGGGCAGACAGGAAGCTGCAGCTGGAATATTGAGGACACATGTTTCCCATTAGGTGCTCTTTCTCTCCCGCCCACTCTCCTCTGGGAGGTACAGGGAGAAGAAAGAGGACATGATATCTAGGTGAGCCCTACTATGTTGGGACATGTTGGAAGGAGCTTACCCAGCTATTCTGTCTCCTTGGGGCTGGGTTAGCCCCCCGGAGGTCCCAGGCCTGAGCACCCACAAGATGCCCTCAATCCACTGGCTTTGAGTCAAAGACACCCAGGTTTGAATCTCTCTTCCGATACTTGCCGGGTGATGTGACCTCGGTTAATTTTTCTGATCCTTGCTTCCTGGAACTGGACAGTGGTAAAAATGATTGCTGTCCTTGCCTCCCTCTTCAGCAAAGTGTAGGGAGGAGGCAGCGACAACACGCAGAATCTCCCAGGGCCCTGCCTTTCCATGGGCAGCAGCATGGGTCATGCATCCCTTGCCTCTTTCTTCCCCTCTATACATCCTGGCCCTGCCTGGTGGGAAGGCACCTCAAAGGTCAAGCCCCCTCTACCGTGGAAGTACCTCTGGCCCCTCAAAAGTGTTTCTTACAGCAGCCATCCCAAAAGCAATCTTGGCAGCCTTTTCATGGCACAAAACACAGCCACACATTCACCATCTACACACACACACACACACACACACACACATACACACACGAGGTAAGGAAGGGGAGGCACCCGGAGAGTCCTCAAGCAGAACCCCCAGAGCAGGGCCTCCACAAAGTTCTTGCCATGTATCATCTCCCCAGCTCTTGGCCACAGGAGGAAGAGCGCTTGCCATTATTCTCTTCCATTTCGCCAGTGAAAAGACAGAACAGGAGTGCCTTACTCCAAATCTCCCAGCTCTGGAGCGGCCAAGCCCATGTTCTAACCCATATCGGTCGGACCCTAAAGCCCAGGCTATTCCCACTGTTCAATGTGGCCATCTCTCAGGCTTGCGGCGGAGACCAGCAGGGACACAGATCGTTCCGATGGAATGAACCAGGGCACGGGCATGTGATGAACTACTGCAGAGCACTGAAAAGGAAGGACCTTCTGTGACACAAAATGACCTGGATGAATCTCCCAAACATTATGTTGAGGGAAAGAAGTACAACGAATAAAGAAGACTGTGGCGTGCCCCATTTGTTTTCCATGTATATACACTTCAAGAACTGGCGTAACGGATCCCCGGGGAAAGAAGTCAAAATAGTTACCCTTGGGGCAGGAGGGGGGATTTCTGATTGGGAGGAGGCCAGGGAGAGCCTTCTGGAGGCCTGGAAATGTGCTACATCTCCATCTAGGTGGTGATTACCTACGTTGATACATATGTAAAAATGTATGGAGCTGTAACCCTTAGGATCAACAGGAAAAGTATTTTTAAAAACCCAGGGGGCCGGGCGCCTGGGTGGCTCAGTTGGTTAAGCGACTGCCTTCGGCTCAGGTCATGATCCTGGAGTCCCGGGATCGAGTCCCGCATCAGGCTCCCTGCTCGGCAGGGGGTCTGCTTCTTCCTCTGATCCTCCCGCATCTCATGCTCTCTCTCTCTGTCAAATAAATAAATAAAATCTTTAAAAAAACCAAAAACAAAAACAAAAAAACAAAAAAAACCCAGGGGGCCAAAAGCTCCTCCCAGATCTTTGCATGGCTGGCTCCTGGTCATTCATTATTACCCCCTAAATGTACAGGGTGTGCTGGTAAATGTTTCAATAACCCGCTGCAGAGGAGGGGAGCTCTGAACTGCAGCACCTGATTTCCTTGGTATGACTACTGGCATTGCGGTACATCTCGCTCTCTGAAATTCTTTTTGGCCTTCGTTCGTTTGCTTACGTGTTCTCTGCGTCCCCCACGTGCAATCTCCACGAGGGCAGCGTCTATGACAGCGCTTTTTCCCCGCCGTCGCCCCAGTGCCTAGAACAGTGAGTGGCCTATAGTAGGTGCTCAGCAAATGCCAGTTGAAGGACTGAAGGTCTGACGGCGACGCTGTGGAAGCACAAAAGAGGGAACAGTCAACTTTGTACCCGAATAAGGAACATTTGAGTCGGGGCTTCAGGGATAAGAGGAAAGTTTGCCAAGTAGACAGACGAGAAAGGATTTCCCAGGCAGAGGGAAGAAAATGGAGGCATGAAAGAGCGCCAGAACGTCTGGAGAGAGCCTGCAGCCTGAGCGGCCGTGTTGCAGGGTGGGTGGGGTGGGGAGAGGCGTGAATCGTGTGGAAAGGTAGGCTGGGGCCCCACTGCGAAGGGCCTTAGCTCCTCGAATGGAGGGCTGGGTCTTCCCCCCGTGGGTGGTAGGGAGCCACTGAAATGTTTTAATTAAAGAGAGAATCCGAGCGAGTCTTTGCTGGCAAGATGTCTCTGGTAGAAGGGCAGAGGGCGGCTTGAAGGGTGCGGCCAGAAGTCCCGTTGTCTCTGCAGGGCTGCCTAGGGCAGAGGCTAGGCTTTTGAACCCGCAGACGTTCTCGTGTTCCCTGCCTGTTTCCTTCCCTCGGGGAAGGCCCTTCCCTCAGAGCCCAGCGGCCCTTCGGGTCCTAGGCCTTGGTTTCCACTGGGTCTCCCCAGTTCTCCTTGGTTCCACACTTCTCCTCAGTCTAGCCTTGCTCAGAGGGGGCAGCCTCTGTGGCCCTGCCAAGACTCTGAGAGGAAGGGTGCCCAGTGTGGGCACAGGGACGGCCTGTGCCTTGCTGGTGTGCCGACAGCCGCCCCACGCCCTGTCCTGGGCCCCATCATGCTGAGCCCAGGGGCCGCAGCAGCCACCACCTCGGTCGCTGCCCGAGAAGGAGGGCTAAGGGGCCTTTGTGGTCTGGGCCGTTGCTCTGCAGGGCAGAGTAGGCAGCTCTGAGGTTGGGCTGTGGTCTGGTGTGGGGCTCAGGTTTGGCAGCCAAGGCAGGCCACCCCAGCCTGGGCTCCCGCTCCGGGCAGGGAGAGCTAAATTAGAGCCTCCAGCCTTCCAATTTAGAGGACCAAAATAAACCCAGCAACATTCCTGCTGGGGCCCCAGCGCTCCGGCCTCCAGGCAGAAGCCAGACTCTATCCTCACCCCCTAAGTTATAGAGACTGGGGAGCTGGGGAGCCAGAGATGGCTAAGGGCTGGGCCACAGGGCAGACTGGAGGCACAAGAAGGACTGGGTCAGGGCATTTGCCTGTGTCCACTGCAGTTCGGTCTGATTCCACTCATCACGCACGTGATGTCAGGCGCTGGGCTAGCTCAGCCCCCGGATGACCGGGAGTGATATTAGGACTCACCCATCTGGGAGATTCCTTAAAGACCATCTGGACCACACTTCTCATGTTACAGATGGAAAAATGAGGCCCAGAGAGGAAAAGTGACTGACCCAAGGTCACGCAGAAAGTTGGGGGGCAGAGCCAGGAGTAGAATCTAGGGCTCTGGTTCAGAACTCACTCCGCCCAGGCAGACCCAGAAGAACATGCTGCTGGAACTTCAGATGGTATGTCAGGGGGTGCCCTGGAGGATCCTTAGAATTCAGGCGACCTGCAAAAACTGGTGGGGGAGGGTGCGTCCCAAAGGGCGGGCCCGGAAGTTGGGTTGAGGCAGAGGGTGATTTAGGCATAGAGAACAGGCCTCACAAGAGCATCTCCTGATGTGGCCCAAGAGTGCCATGGGTCCATGGGTGTCCCTCCCTAGCATCAGTTCCAGTAAAGACCTCCTCCTAGGAACTCTTGCTTCCTCTCTTTCTTAGGAGGAAGGAAGCTGAAATGGTGATGGTCATCATGAAAATAATAGCTAACATTTATTGAGAGCTAACTGTGTGCCAGGCTCTGTGCCAAGTGTTCACATGTGTTGTCTCATTTGGTCCTTTTAACAATCCTATGAAGCGGGGCCTATTATCATCCCCCTTTTCGAGCTGAGAAAACGGAAGCACATAGAGGTTAAGAGGCTTGAACGAGGTAACGCAGCGAGGGTTGGAGCCGGGATCTGAACACAGGTAGTCTGGTTCTAGGGTCTGTGTACTTAACCACTGCACTATAATAGCATCCATGAAAATCATAATGATGAGTTCATGTTTATGGAGTACTTGCTGCGGGCCAGACATTGTTGAAAGCATTTCAGAGGGAGTAGCTTGTGTAATCCTCACAACAACAACTTTATGAGGTGGGTATAATTATTATTATCCCCAACTTACAGAGAAGAAAACTGAGGCATAGAGAGGTGAAGCGCTAGTGTTGTTCCTGCAAGACCTTGCCAAGTAGACAAGGGAGAAAGGGTTTCCCAGGCGGAGGAAACAAAATGGAGGCGTGAAGGAGCCTGGGTGCCCCTGGGGAAGCCTGGCAGCCAGAGTGTATTATATGGGGTGAGGGTGGGGAGAGACATGCGGTGGGCCTGGACATTGCCCCCTGCCCTCCAGTGGAGGGGACTCTGCAGTGGCCTGGGTAAGAGGGAGTGAGGGGCTTCTGCTAGTCGATCAGTATGGTAAGCCAGAACCATCCTAAGACCCCTCCCTGCCTCCATGGGCCAGGCCAGGCCAGGGCAGGCAGAAGTGAGGGGAACAAAAGGCAGGCAGAGCCAGGGGCTATCTCTGTAGGGCCTCTCTCTCCTCTTTATGAGAAGTTCACTGTCCTGCGGAGCCTAATGATTCTCAGAGACCCAGAGAATGGCAGGGCCACAAGAGAGGCCCTTAGTGTGACTGTCCCATCCCATGCCGTCGCGGCAAGTGTCAAAGCTGAGGCTCAGAGTGGGGGAGGGGCTCACCCAGTGTCATTCAGCTCAGAAGTGGTGGGGCTGTGGGTCACCTCCTGGTCCCCAGACTTAGTGTCTCCTCCCCCACCACGCCTCCTCCTGAGTAGGCCCTTAGGGTCAGAAGACAGCTGAGCATGAGTGACAGTGGAGTTCTCACCGGAAGCCATGGAGGCTAGAAGGAAGTGCCACAATATTTCCAAAATCCCAGAAGAAAAGCACAGTCAACCCAGAGTTCAATATCCAGTGAAAATAGCCTTCAGGAATGAAGCAGAAGTAAATACATTCTCAGATGAAGGAAAACTGAGAGGATTTGTGGCCAGCGGATCTGTTCTAGAAGAAATGCTAAAGCAAGTTCTTCAGACGAGAGAGCAATGAGGGGAAACTTGGGACAGGGGTAGATTTGCTCTTCTGGGTCCTGTTGGCCCTCGTCACCCTCCCCCATCCCCAACCCTGTTCTCTTACGGTCCCTCCCAGCCTGGATGCCCATGCCCTGTGCCCCTTGGCCAGGGCAGTGATTCAGGAGCCCTGGGCCTGGGCCCAGAGGCAAGGCAGAAAGCTAAGGGAGTTGGTATGAGATGTGGAGTTCTGGAATTAGGACTTGCTAGGCAACCTCGGGCAGGTTTCTTATCCTCTCTGAGCCTCCATCTGGCCAATGGGGAAAATTACCCTTTTGTGTGGCTGAGAAAAGCGGAGGGGTGGGAAACCAGTCAGTGGCGTGTGGAAAGGCTGGCCAGATGCGAGGGATGGTTATTATCATTCCTTGGCTGGCCTCCCCCCTTTCCAGCCAGCCAGGCATCGGCAGTGGGGGCTGGGGGCAGGCCACTTAGCCACTCAGCTTCCTTCTACTTCCTCCCTGGGGCCTTTGCAGTTCTGGATTCCAAGGCTTTGATGGAAGAGGTAGGAGCTGTATCTTCTGTTAGCATCCTGGGCTGCCTTGCCTGGGCCTCCGTCTTTCCACAGATTCTGATCGGAAGGGAAGGATGTGAGCCAGAAGTGGGGCGGCACTTCCACTAGGGCTGGCTTGGCATCCGCAGATGATCCTGGTGCGCTCCGGGCTCAGGCGAAGGGCTGGGGCATCTCCAGCAGGAGGCCAGGCCCCGCATGCGAAACTCAGGGTAGTAAGGGCTGCTATGGTGGGCACAGGAAGGCGCCCACGCCTGAACACAAAGCAGAGGCCACCAGAGGAGTCCGGAGATCTGACTTCTGAACCCACTGAGTCACATGCCATCCTCGGGCATCCTCGGGCATTCTCCTGTCGCTTGTCAAGCCTTGACTTCCCACCCGTGCTCTGCGTGTGCATGTGCATGTGTGGAGGGGAGGGCTGGACCGCTCATCTCTGAAGTCCCCTCAGGCTCTGACACACTGTGGTTCTAAGTGAGCGAGTGAAGGCCTGGGGCAGGAGGCCCAGGGGAGGAGGGGGTCCCCAAAGCTATCTGGAAGAGTCAGTACAATATGGTCCCCACCAGAGCACTTTGTTGCCTGACCAAGGACCTGGGAGTTCCAGCTCTGCTCATTATCATCTACATGACCTTAAACAGGTCACGTAGTATCCCTAATGTTGTGAGGCCAGTTTTGCTTTTCTCCCACGGTCCCCCCCCTTGGCAGGACATTGCCATCTCAGTGGGCCATGTGGAGGATGGGGGATCTCCTTTGCATCTGATAGGAGGGCTCACAAAAGAGCTACAAGATGCGGTCGGCACAGTAGGTCCCGCGCGTTGTTCCCATACGCAGCCCGGCCCAGCCCCCGACCCAGCCCAGCTCCTTGCCAGGCTGCCACCAGGCCCTCTCAGGCCCTGGGACTTGGAGCATACTGGTTCCCCTCTGACTCTCCTGGGGGCAACCACAGGTCTGGGCCATACTGTTCTTCCAGCAGGTGTCCCCCTCGGAAGATGGCAGAGGGTTTTGGCACCCCAGTTTCACCGTTTGCCCTGAGGTGATTTGACGCGCTAGTCCACAGGGCTTTGAACCAGCCAGGGGCCAGGCACGAGGTGATCAGGGCGACTGACGGAGATGGCTCTGTCGGCCCCTCCAAACGTGACCCTGAAGGACACTCACGGAAGGGAAAAGAACAAGTTGTTTGGAGACCATGACGGGCCCAGAAAGCCCGGAGGATGCCTGTGGTGTTGGGAAAAGCCCCAAGGGCTTGGTCAATTAGAAAACAGCCAGCTTGGGGCTAGGCTTCAGTAGTTGGAGAAGGGGCAGGGATGAAGGGACATCTGTGAGGGGAGAAGGCCAGAAGCTCAAAGAGCTCCCCCTCCCAGCTCCCCAACAGACGACCGGTTGCTCCCCACATAAAGAAGCAGGGACATTTAAGAAATTATTCCTAACTTCACTTGTCATCTGACATGGAAAGGGGGGGAGAGCAGTGTCAGAGGTAGTATCCTGGCCAGCCCCGCCCTTGGCTCTGTGACACTCTTTCCTGCCTCGCTGGGTACTTGCCCTTGCCCTGAGGTTGGTTATCTGCCTTCCCCAACCGGACCCTGAGCCATCCCAAAGTCTTCCAGTAGATCTTTTTTGGTTTTAATGTAGCTGGAGTCACGTTCCAACAATACGGCTGCCGGGTACGGCCGTGCTGGCTGAAAGGAAAGAACCAGGACGCCTGTCCTAACTCTCGAACAGACTCAGTGCACCATGAGGGGTTGGGCCAATTCAGAATGCAGGTCCCTTGGGTACTGGAGCAACACATGAGGGTGCCCTAGTTCCAAGGCCTCGGGCTAAAGCACACAGCAGGTGTTCAATGATGAATAAGTTGATTTACTAAAGGAATACGTTACCTCCGCTCCCAGCTGTCCCACCGACCCTGTCTTCAGCACCAGACTGTATCTATCTCTGACCACCAGCCTGCCCTGGGCCTCCCTGCCCACCTGACTTTGGAGAGAAGGAAGAGAAAAATCCGAGTCACGGGACGGCAGAGCTGGCTTGGCCCTTACTCTGTGGGGTCCCACTGGCCCAGACTTGGGGTGGGGGGCGAGGCCCAAAGAGGTGAAGGGACCGGCCAGAGGTGTTAGGACTCGGCTCTCCTGCCTCCGTCACAACATATGGCAGGAATTTTTGTTAGGTTTGTGTTGCAGGGGTCCCACTCCAAAGCAAGTCCCTTCCCAGAATGCTCTGGGACTTCAAAGCATGGCAGGATGGCATCTGGGCTCTCACCACTCCCCTTCGCCCCCGGAACTCCTGAGGCTAGAGGGTGGGAGTGCCTTTGATCAGCCAGGAGTGTTGACTGTCCTTCACTGAGCCTGACAGCAGAGATGAGCCAGAGGCTGGCCCGTGCCCTCTGGATGCCGAGAGAGCACACAACGTCACTCGAGAGAAAGTCCAGCCTCCAGCCTGGGGCTTCCTGCATCTGGGGCTCGCCACCCAAAGCCTGCACAGCTGGGGGATGTTTGTGCTAATCCTCAGCAATGGAAGCAGCTTGATAGCTGGGCTGATGTCTCCAGGGTGGGCTGCCACTCAGTGCTGGGGGCTTCGCTTCCCAGTGACTTTTCAATCCCACATTCCTCCCCTCAAGTCCCTGCCTCCTGCAGCTCCCCCCGCCCCACTCCCAGCTTCTCCCACCAGTTATCACCACTTCTTCAGAGAAGGTCAAGGCAGGGGAGAAAGGACAGGACCCTCGACTGGGAGTCTGGAGACCCGGGCCCGGGCCGCTGTCTTGCTGTGTGATCTTTGAGTTAGTCCCTGGCCCTCTTTGGACCTCAGTTTCTCCAGCTGTAATGAAAGGGGACCGTCCTGGTGCTGCTACTCCAGGAGTCTCTGAGTCAAGGAATGGGATTTGTGCCTGATAATGACCACAGGCCATGCACGTGTAAGGGTCATTCAGTGATGGGCCCGTTGGGCTCAGTTTGCTTGACTCAGCACTCTATCTGCTCGTCATGGGCCCTGAAGCCAGTGTTCAAGGAACAGGGAAGTAAGGTTCCAGAAGGCACTTTGATTAGGCTGGGAGAGAAGAACACAGAAGAGTACAGATTGTGCATTCAGACTGAAAAATGCCCCATCTGTCCTTGGACCCGTGGCCTAGGGTGCAAAGCCAAAAAGCCCGATGGTGTATACATTTAGGAACAAGGAGTACAAGCCTCCTCTCAGAACTGGGTTCTCGGGTCCAGAGCTCATATCTTGCTCCCAGAATCCAGTGATGCTCAGCAAAACAGTCTTTCTTGGGAAAAAAGACCATGCCGTGAGATGTCTCCAGCCAACAAAGCATGGAGGCTTGTGCTTGGCCTCCCACGTCAGTGTATATTATTACTACCAGAGGCCCCTGGCGCCCACTGGAGCCAGAGACCATCACCATCACCTACATGATGTAACAATTCAGGCCTCGCTTGTTAAGACTGGGGCAAACCTACACGTTAAGCCCCCGACTGAGGCTGGCTGGCAAGGCGGTTCCCTGCCAAGGCTTCCCTCCCTCAGGGATTCCTTAGGCCCACCTGGTGTTTGATCAGGAGGAAAATGAGGAGGTAGAAAGCCTCCTGGGGGTCATTGGTAGTTGAACAATCCTTGGTGATGGGAGGTGGACCAGAGGCCTGTGGGCATGGAGTGCCATTGGGAAAAGGAGAGGGGCTCTCCCGTGGCCTGTCCACCTTGTGCCCATCCTCTTTTTCAGCCCTCGCAATCCAGAGGAGAGGTGGTCTGGGCTGCTTTTTCTAAGTGAGAAAACCGAGGCACAGAGTGGTTAGAGAGCTTTCCCAGATGTCCAACTGCTGTCCAGAATGAGGAGTCAGCCCCAGTGTCGTCTCCAAATCCCGGTCTCTCCTGACCCCCATACTGCAGTGCTGTAGTCCAGAAATAGACAAGAGCACATCCAACAGGAGGGGCCAGGAGGGCTTCACAGAGGAGGTGGTGTTCTGAAGGGGGTTTTAAGGATGGACGTTTGGGATGGATGAATGGGAAGGAGGGGAGTATTCCAAGGGTGTGGAGGAGTGTGGGGGGTGAGATTCAGGTACACCAAGGATGGGGTCAAAGCATGGACAGGTCCAATGGAAGGATAGCAAAGAGGCCAGTTTGGCTAAAGGGAGTGGTGGGGGGTGGAGGGAGCAAAGGACAAAGCTCCACAGATAGTTTGAGTTCCAACTGTGGGGGGCCTTGACTACTAGGAGAAGGAATTTGGTTATGGGGAGTCATGGAAGGATTTCAAGGGAGGAAGGGCCATGGGCTCTCCTGGTAGCAGTGTGGAAGATAGATTGGAGCGGAGGAGATGGGGCCTGAAGCATGAGATACAAAGACTGGAATTAAAGATAAAGACAAAGAGGGGAGGAACGCTGAGGAATGCTCTTCTCTCCAAAGAGGAGGGAGATTTAAGGAACTAAACCGCGTAAGACTCTAGGTGTTACAGGGGGTAAAGGAAGGAAGGCGAGATAAGCTCAGGGTTCCAGCTGATGAAAGAGCCACCATGGGAGATGAAACTCTGGGAGGAGGCTGACAAGGAGGAGGTTTTGAGGTCGGCTGTGGGTGCAAGGGAAATGCCGATGCACTTTTGGCTGGTGATTGTGAGAAGCGTGTGGGACATTCCAGTAAAGGTAGGCCATGAGCAGGAGGAGGAAAGGAGAGAAGGAGAGGAACCAGCCAAAAGGGGGGTGGTTTGGGAGGCATCAGCCCCTTACTAGCTGGGTAACCTGAGGCCAGTCCCCAAACCTCCCCAGGCTTCAGTTTCTTTGTCTGTGTGATGGGCCAATGAGAATGCCAACCTTGTTGGGTGGTTGCTAAGATTAAACGAACTCACACACGGGCGATGCTTAGAGCAGTGCCTGGCACCGAGGAAACACTCGAGGACTCTTGCCTCTTAATATCATTATCAGCACACAGGTGGCGCTTGCAGCCTGAGGGGTGGGTGAGATCCTGCCGGACACAGGTGAAGGATGAACTCAAGGAGCACTGGCCTGTCACGAATGGGCAGAGACCTGAAGACAATTGGCCAGAGACCCTCAGGAGTGTGCCAGTGACCCAGCCTGGGAGGGCCTGGATCTCCATTTCCAATCTTGCTAGGTTTCGGGGACAGAGTCTTTCTGCCTGACTTAAGATCCGGGTGTTCAGCCGTGACAGCCGTGGCCATTTGGGCCACCAAGTTTCCCTGCCTCACCTCTGCTTATGGGCAACACTTTCCCTCACACTGAGCCCGCAGTCAAGCATCTTCGCGAGGCGCTGAGCAAAGGAAAATGTTCACCTGGCCAGGGCTTCCCGCCCAGGCCACTGTGGGCCTTGAGGCTGACCTTCTCAGATTTCCATCTGTGGAATGGTTGGGGTATGCCCCCCCCCCCACCTTGCCAACTCTGTCCAGGACAGAGGGGGTAGATGAGTTTCTGGCTTTGAAGTGCTTTGGGCACCCTCAGGGATTCCAAAGCAGGCTCCAGCCCTAACCTCCCCGCAGAGGTGACAAACACAGGCTCTGCCAGAGAAAGGGCCTTCTCTTGCTTCCCGCGGCCTTCCCATAGGCCACCAGCGGCCCCCTTAGAGAGCACAGGGGAGGCCTATTTGCAGGCTACAGCCCGGCCCAGGGGCAGGCTGGAGGCCCCAGCAGCAGCCCCATGGTTCCCCGTGATCGCAGCCTGGCCATCCTCCCAGCATGAAGCAGGTCCCGGAGCCAGGCGCCAGGCTCACATTTGCGGTGGGGCCCAGGGATACTTGTGTTGGGCAGCTCAGCCAGGCCAGCTCTGCCAAAGGTCCCAGCAGAGACAAGCAGGGGATCTTGGAGGATACACACAGGCCAGCGTTTCGGGCTCTATGGGTCCTTTCCTCCCTTCTGGCCGGAGGGAACATAGTGGGGCAGAAGGACGTGAAACACAAGACTGAGGGAGGCCAGGGCTCTTACACTGGCAAGAACACTGGATGTAGGGACGTCTGGGTAGCTCAGTCGGTGAATCGTCTGCCTTCGGCTCAGGTCATGATCCCAGGGTCCTGGGATCGAGCCCCACATCGGGCTCCCTCCTCAGCGGGGAGCCTGCTTCTCCCTCTCCCTCTGCCCTGCTGCTCCCCCTGCTTGTGCGCGCTCTCTCTCTGACAAATAAATGAATAAAATCTTTAAAAAAAAAAAAAAAGGACTGGATGTAGAGTAAGGACTGCATGAGCCACAGATGATTGCCTGGGCAGGCATGGCGAAGTGGCCTTTCACCCTTGTTGTCCAGAACCAGACTTTGTTCGTTTATTTAAATTCCAGTTAGTTAACATACAGTATAATATTAGTTTCAGGTGTACAATATAGTGATTCAACACTTCCATACATCAGCTGGTGCTCATCACAAGTGCCCTCCTCCTTAATCCCCATCACCTATTTCCCCCAGCCCCCACCCCTCCCCTCTGGCAAGCATCAGTTTATGCCCTATAGGTAAGAGTCTGTTTCTTGGTTTGTCTCTTTTTTTCTTTGAGAAACACACTTTATTTGAATCTCTTTTATGTGCCAGACACACAGGACTTCCTTTCATCTTCACAGTGCCTCTCCAGGAGAGGTCTTATTACTACTCCCACTTTACAAGTGTGGAAACTGAGGCCCAGAGAGGTGAAGCGACTTGCCCAAGCTCAAGCAGCAGGCAAGTGACAGAGCTGGTATTTAAATCCAGGCCTATCTGAATCTGGAGCTCATGTGCTATCCCCTGTACATGGCTGCCTCCAGTTACAGACTAAGGAGGAGGAAGAGGAGGAGGGGGAGCCCATGGCTTCTTTTTTTAAAGATTTTATTTATTTGGGAGAGACACAGAGAGAGAGCACAAGCAGGGGGAGGCGCAGAGGGAGAGGGAGAAGCAGACTCCCCGCTGAGCTGGGAGCCAAACATGGGGCTCGATCCCAGGACCCCGGGATCATGACCTGAGCCGAAGGCAGACGTTTAACCGACTGAGCCACCCAGGCGCCCCGAGCCCATGGCTTCTTAAGTAGTGAGTGGCTGAGCCTGACTGGCAAATCTAGTGCTTGCCATCCCACAGGGTGAAGGCTGCGCTGGAGCGCCTAAACCCAGACATCTAGGCCCACAGCCCCTGCATGCCATGGCCCCACGGAGGGGGACAAAGTCCTAAACACCTGATCAGCGAAGGCCTGAAGGCTCCCCTGTGCAGCTCAGCAGACTGGGGAGCGTCTGTGCTTCTCTTCAGCTCCAGGTAGACCCCTTCCTATCCGTGACAGCTCAGGGGGCCATCTGACCTCTCTGAGCCTCGCCTTCCTCCTCTGCAACAGGAAAATAACGTTACCCTAGCCGACTGGAATGTCATGCAGATTAACTGAAATAACTCCTGGGGAGGGAGCTGGGATTCCAGAAGCCCCAGGGACACGGAAGAAGTGATCTCACCTGTGTACACCACGTTAGCGTTTACAAAAGCAGAGTCTTGTTTATTTTCAGGGCCTCTTTTGTTCTGTTTCACAAGCCAGATGGGGGTGCATTGGTGGTAGTGGTGGGGTTGAAGGTTGGGGTGGTACACTTGAAAAGAAACATGTATCCGATTGGAACGTGGCTGCACCCTTTGATCCAGCAACTTAGCATTAAGAATCAGACATGTACTTGAAGGATGTTGATTACCTTCTTATATTAGCCAAAAACGGGAAACAACCTAATAGTCCAACCCTAGGGGATTGGTTAGACTATTTATGATTCTAGCGCATAGAGGACACACAATAGAATTCGAGAATACTTCTAGTTAAGGTGGTCACAGATCCCTCCGCACCAAATCCAGAGTACTGGATGGTCAATACACTGTCCAAAGAGAAGACCGCCCCCCTCCACACCTGCCAAAGGCAGCCTGGCTCAAAAACTGAGGTACCCAACATGCACAGAAGTGCTCAGCAGTGAGCATTGCTGAGCCAGCCCCCCGGTCAGAGCGTGGGTCAGTGGGGGGCACAACTCAGTTCCTGGGGTGCAACAAGCACCCTACCATGGGCTGGGAGGCCAGAGCCAGGCTCACAGTGGAGGCCAGAAGAAGGATCTCCCAGTAAGAGCTGGAAATACCAGCAGCTTCCAGCACTTCTGCCTACAAGGCCTGCGGGGAGCTAGCAGGGGCCGGACCCAGCCTCATGACCAGGAAGTGAACTGAGCCATGAGGGCTCCAGGTTGGAGCAGGAGACCCCTGACATGCCCTGGGGCAGAGCTCTGAGCTGCCATCTCAAGACCTGATTCTGGACGGGGGGGCCTGGGGGGACCAGTGGAGGTGACCACAAAACCACCAGACTGTGAGGGAGGGGTAGCTCTGAGGGGGAGAGAGACAGACACGAAAACGTAAACACAAACAAAACAGCACCAACTCTCCCTCTCCAAATAAGCCTGCAACCCCATATTCCAAAACACATAAAGAAATCTAATGCTCAAAGAGAGCCAACAAAATCTCCAATCAGCACATAAATTTACTCCAGATGAGGTTTTGGAGAGCAGGCTGACAGAGTTTGAAAATAAGCATGTCTAGGATGCTCCCAGAGATAGGATTGTACAAAAGCAGGAAGAGAGATAGGAAGAGGAAAGCAATTCGAAATCTTGAAAATAGAAAATACGGTCACTGCAATAACAAATAAAACCTCCGTGGACGGGACAGGCCCCAGCAGAGGAGAGACCTGCTCGGTCCCGAGGAAGAGGCCCACTCACCACCAGTCCACACAGCTGTGGGCACGCGGCGGAGCCACGCATGCTGGGGTGGCTTGGCTTCTCCAGCAGGCCACCTCCCGTGGTGACCCCAGAGCCAGCCTTGATACTCCGGGCCGCACCTCCTCGGCATTCCTGCCAACCTGCCAGTCCCTTTCCGGTCCTGGTCGGGCCCGTGCCCAACAGCCCCTCCATGCCAAGGTGGGACGGCAACTTTCCCGTCTTCGCTGCTGCCACTGCAGAGCGAGCGGGCTGGGAGCAAGGTTCCTCATGAAGCTGTGGCCTCGGAGGGGGCCACCCAGTACAGCAAGCCTGGCTTCGGAGCCGGGGATCGGGATAAGCCAGTCGCATGGAAGACCACCACCATCTCCCCCCCGGTTCCTACCATATGAGGACAAAAGAGGAGTGGCCGTGTGAGGTGAAGAGGGTGTCTCCCCCACTTGGGAGTCACAGGCACCCAGCTTTGAATGCCCACGTTGATGTTCAGATGACGTGCCCTTGACTGGCAAAATTATTTTCTCCCTCACGCAATGGGCATAACGGCTAGAAATTTTGAAATGGTCACCTCACTCCCGGCCTGTTCTCTCAAAGAGGGCCTGGCCCTGCCCCAAATTCGGTGGGAGGGAGGAGCTTTTGTATTGGAGCCTCTACTCTTCAGGGAGACTGAAGAGACAGGGCCCAGGGGGCCCAGGTGGAGCTGCAGAGCAAAGGAGCCTGGGAGGTTGGGGTCAGGGAGACCGCAAAGGGGCCAGGAAGCACACCAAGCAGGTGGCCCGCCCTGCCGGTTCCTGTAAGTTTCCAAGTTCAAACCCAGCTCTGCTCCACAATGCTGGGGTCATCCAGGGCCAGCCGTTTACTTCTTTCTGCCTCAGTTTCCCCGTCTTTCTACGAGGGTTAATAGTACTCCCTCTCTCCGGGGGCAGGATGAAATGAGGGGGGGCGTGTGAAGCACTTAGCACAGTGCTCACGGGGGGGGGGGGGGACTCTCTATACCCCTTCCTGGGCCTTTAGCTCCAGGCTCTGCCCCAACCCCCAGCCCCAGCAGTGTCTCCCTCGCTCCTTGTTCATCCGAGCCTTTCCTCACCTCGCCTTCTCAAGGAGGCAGAAGTCCCCGTTGCCTGGCTCTTTGGAATGATGACAGTTTCTGGGGCTAGGCTGGACTTTTATAAGTGAGCGGGGAATCCTCGTTCAGTCTTTTGTTCGCTCATTTGTTTCAATATTTCTTCATCACCTGCTATGGGCTGGGCACCATTCTAGGCGCTGGTAATAGAGCAGGGGGCCAAAGAGAGCTCGTGTTCCAGGGCAGATGGTGTCCAGCTTTCCTGGGGTGGCCTCAAATACAGTCCTACACGCACCTCAGCTGCCGGGCTAGACGTGCATTTTCATCTCCCTCTGAGATGCCCAGCCCTATGGCCCCAGCAGAGACCCAAGGAGTCGTGTAATGTGCCCTTGGCCTCCAGAAAACTGCTCCAGCATAGACCGCTCAAACCTGCTGCTGTCAGCGGAGCCTGGCTCTGGAGTCCAAAGACCTAGGATCCAAGCCTGAATCTGTGGCTTTTTGATGTTGGGCAAGTGTCGTACCTGCTCTAAGCCTCCATTTTCCCACCTGTGAAATGGGGATATGAATAGCACCTACCTCAAAGGGTCACCGTGCAGACGACAGGAGATCAGAAGACAGCATGCTTGAAACGAAGCCTTGCGCATGGTCGTGCTTGATGCAGGTCAAATCTTACTACTACTGCTATTATCATTATTATTATTACTATTACTATTATTATTACCTGACCCAGGGTGTCATAGGCCTTTGGTTTTGTGACCAGTTTCAGGTTTGAAAGATATGCCTATGCCTGGCCCTGAGACAGGGCCAAGATCCACATGGCAGCCTCCCAGGAAGGCCGCCCACCATGGCCCTGGGGCAGCCCATCTGAGGTTGAGGCCCACTCCTGGGTGTTCCCGTAGCACTTTGTGGAGAACACCCCTTTAGGTTTGCCTCAAATGACCCCTTCTCAAGAAGGCCTTCCCTGCCCACTCCATCTGAAATTGCAAACCCCCAGCACTCCTGATCCTCCTCCTCTGCTTTCTTTGCTTCCATAACACATAGCGCCACCTTTCATGCTGTGTTTTAGTTATTTTTTCTTCCTCTTTAAAAACTGTGGTCTGCCTCTCCACCCTAGAATGTAAGCAGGAAGAGACTGTCAACTCTGTAGGGCTGAGCAGGCCCAAGGCAATTGGCCAAGAGATAAGCCAGATACCCTGGTCTGCTAGTTAATAACGACGGGAGAGTCTCTTCCTTAATCCGAGCCTCAGTTTTTTCCAGCAGAACCACGAGGTAGGTGGAACTGGTGGCCTCCACGGGCCTCCTCAGCTCTGACTTAGAACATTCTGTGCTTTTGTGCTGTTTCTCAGGATACACGGAGCACAGCCCCGGCCTTCGCGGGCTGTGTCACGAGCACTACCAGAGCTACAAGCAGGATTCCTCTGCCCCTCAGTCTGGCCTCCCCAAGCCCTCACCTTTGTCAGGAAGGCCCTGGGCGTGGGAGCAGGACGGCTTGGTCCCCCCCTCCACGTGGCAGAAGTATTCGACCTCAGCTCCCCATCCTGGGGTACAACCACCTCTCAGGACAGTTGGCCGGTTCAGGCATCACCAGCTCCTGGGTGCAAGTCCTGCCTGGAATTCCGTCTTCTCCCTTATTCTCAGCATGGGGTCATCTGCTGGGGCCCAGAATAGGAAAGGCCAGAACCTGGAAAGCCCCTCTCTCTGCCCCAGTGCTCTGCCACGAAAGAGACCCCGTCTGGAGAAAGCAGCTGTCTCCATTGTAGCTTGGGGTCCCTCCGTGGGTGCAGTTCGCAAGACTTATTAGATGACTGCTAGGCGCCAAGCACTGCTTTAGGAGCTGTGGGGAGCGTAGTAGGCAAACACAGACACGGTCTCTGCTCTCTGGCTCTGCCTATATTCCCAGGGCAGAGGTGCCACCAGCCCAGGGGCCAGAGGCGTGTTACAAAGACCGGGGCAGGAAACCCGCGGTTTGCACATGCGCGCGGCGGAAGCTCTGAGCGTGGAGGAGACAGCTGGAAAGAGAGTGTACAGAGTGAGAAGCAAAGGGGCTTGGGATGGAACCTGGGGAACCCCAGCGTCTCAGACGTGGGCAGAGGAAGAGATGGTAGGGAGGAAGCAGTCAGGGGGAGGGGGGCCTGGGCATCGAACCAAGACAAGAGGAGATTTCCAGGAGGAAGGAATGATCAACCACCAAATGAGTCCAATGAATGAAAGGGAGGCCCAGACAAAGAAGAGAAGGTCTCCTTGTTAGGGAGAGGCACTGTTGAGTAGAACGTATGGAAGGCTGCCTGTTCTGGGCTCCAGAGCCAAGCGGAGACAGTGAATGCAAGGAGGAGTAAAGCAATGTTTACTGAGCACCTGTTATATGCCAGGTCCTCTGCTTGGGCCCCCACATGCCTCACTCTTTTATTTTTATTAGAAATTTTATTTATTTGACAGAGAGAGCACAAGCAGGGGGAGCAGGAGAGGGAGAAGCAGACTCCCCGCGGAGCAGGGAAGCCCGATATGGGGCTCCATCCCAGGACCCTGGGAGCATGACCTGAGCCGGAAGGCAGACACTCAACCGACTGAGCACCCATATGCCTTATTCTTACATTAGTTCAGTCAACAATTTTCTAGATGCAGGGACTTCCTGAGAAGCAAAAACAAGGCCCCCTGCCCTCATGGATCTCATAGTCCCTGGGGAAAGGGGAGGCACAGGGAATAGGAGCCACACGTGAATCTGAGTATCAGGCAAAGATATGTGAAACCACAACTGGGATAAGGGTCATAAAGGAGGCGCACAAGGTCCTAATGAGAACCCACGATACTGGGCTCTGACCTGCTGGGAGGGCAGGGCAGACTTCTCTGAGGAGGCCGGCAAGCTGAGATCTGAAGGACAAAGAGAAATGAAAGAGGTAAACAGAGGAAGGGGGAGTGTCTCACGCAGAGGAACCACATATACGAAAGAACCTGAAGGTGGCCAGTGGGAGCAGAGTGGAGAAGGGGAAAGGCAGAGTGAGTCAGGGTGAGGATGGAGGGTGGGCGGGAACTAGATAAGGCTTCACAGGCCATCACGAGGGGTTTCGACTTTAGCCTACAAGCACAGGAAAGCCACGGAAGGGCTTTAAACAGGAGAACAACATGATCAGTGTTGTGTTTTGGAAATGCCACTCTGGCTGTGGTATGAAGGGAGGGCAAGAGATGATTGGGGCCAAGCACTGAGGAAGCTATTAGGCTGAGTCCAGTGGTGGTAACTTGTCCCAGAATGGAGACAAAGGAGACTAAAAGAAGTGGATGGATTAAAAGATGTTTAGGTAATGTTGACAATAGCGAGAACTTGCACATAACTGGTGCTCACAAACAAGGGACTGGTAAAATAAATGATGGTAGATCTACCTAGAAGAATTAAACCATAAATGGAGTGATGAAGGTTTCTAAGTGCTAAATAGAAAGCTTGACAAGACCCACTGTTAAGTGAGAATGCCAAGTAGAGAAGAGTGTGTGTAGCATGGTAAATCTGTGGAAGAAAGGGAGAAATAACAATATACAGTGTATTCACTGTCCCATAAAGATGCAGGGGAAGAGGGCACCTGGGTGGCTCAGTCGGTTGGGCAACCAACTCGTGATCTGCTCAGGTCATGATCTCTGGGTTGTGAGATCCAGCCTAGAGTCAGGCTCCATGCTCAATGGGGAGTCTACTTGAGATTCTCTCCCTCTGCCCTCCCCGCCAAAATAAATAAATAAATCTTTACAAAAAGATGCAGGGGAAGGCTACCACCCACCCTCCATAATAAAGATGGCTGGTTCACTTGTGTGTATCTGGGGTGGGGATGTTGAGGTTGATGGAGTTGGGGTGAGATCCCACACGCCATCCCTTATATTATCTTGATGTTTGAATGTACTACCTATTTAGAAATAAATTGGGGCGCCTGGGTGGCTCAGTCGGTTGGGTGTCCGCCTTCGGCTCGGGTTATGATCCTGGGGTCCTGGGATCGAGTCTCGCATTGGGCTCCCTGCTCTGTGAGTAGTCTGCTTCTCCCTCTGCCTCTCCCCCTGGCTTGTGCTCTCTCCCTCACTCACTCTCTCTCTCACTCACTCCCTCTCTCTCAAATGAATAAATAAAATCTTAAAAACAAAGAAAGAAATCATTGTAAATGGCAAAGTGACTTAGGAAGCCGACCGATCAGGACTGGCTATGGGGTTGGTAATGTGGGAGAGACTGAGGATGATTCGTAGGCTGAGGTCTGTGTAACCAGATGAAAGGGGTGCCCCTTGCTCGGCATGATAAGGGACAGGAGAAAACCACAGGTTGGGGAGGGACCATGGTGCGATCAGTCCGGAACAGGCGAGTGAGAACTACCTTCGAAGAGTAAGATCAGAAGAGAGAGACGGGGCAGGGGCTGGAGATGGAAGTGGGGTCGAGGAAGGCATTTTGTTTGTTTCAGCGGAAGAGAGATCTGAGCACTTTAAAAGCAACTGGGAAAGATCCAGTTGAAAGCGAGAGCCCGGTGCTCCATAAGAGGGAAGGTTTCACTCACTCGATAGGGTCGATTCTCCAGGAGAGGCAGAATGACGGGGGACCCGAAGTACACACAGAAGTTTGCTCTCAATGAAAGGAAGTTCCTCTATTTTAACAGGAGATGAGTGGCCAGGGAGGGAAGACTCAGGAGCCCATTTGGCTTCAACCTTTGTCCCAAAGTCTCACGGGGGAAATCCCTGGAGCCTGGAAGCCCCAGCCCTGCCCAGATGTGTGTGGTGGGCTCTGCGGAGGTGGTGGTTAGGAAGCGGTAGCTCCCTGTCTCTGCCGATCACTGCGTCCTGATATTGACTGAGTGCCCGTCACACCCCACACCTGTGCTTGCAACTTCACACGTGGCCCGCACAGGGGTCCTGTGCACCATGTTATTATTATCAATCCTGTTTAAGAGTTGAAAAAGGAGGCTCAGGAAGGCTCGCGGTCACGTGGCTAGTAAATGGCAGGACCCAAATCTGGCAGAACCCAAATCTCCTGATTCCCGGGCCCTGGAGAGGTCCTGGCAGAGAGCCATTGAGGAGGCGGGATTAAGGAAGCAACCAGGCCCAGAGGCCCTGAAGACACCTGTGTATTCTGAAATTCCCTCTGCATGGGTGTTTCCCACCCTGGGGGGCAGGGGGTTTGCAATGTCTGGAGACCTTTTGGTTGTCACAACTTGGGGAGGGGGGTCGCCCCTGGCACCCAGTGGGTAGAGGCCGGGGATGCTGCTAAATGTCTTTCAGTGCACAGGACGGGCCCGACAATATAGAGGCCTGGGGCCCCAAAGTGCAGAATGCACAGCCTCAGAAGCTCCCAGGGCCAAGCAGTTTCTCATTGCCTCCCCCGAGCCTCCACAAAAGCAAGTATCTTCATTGTTGCTACTGGCTTTTTACTTCTGCAATGTGGGCTTCACGGGAAAACATTCCAACAATGCCACAGTGTTTAAAGTATAAAATAAAAGCCAGGCCTCCTCCCTCCCATCCTAACCCCCCAGAGATAACCCTTGTTACTGTTACTTTTAGTGAACAGGTTGAACACCACAAGTGGAAAACAACTTGTTTTATCCCCCCTGTCAAGTCTCTCTGTGACCTATTTCTTCTCTGCCTCTTGGGTGAAACCTCCTGAAGAGCCACATGTTTTTTTTCAGCCATTTTTAGAGAATTAAAATAATCCTCCTCCAATTACTCTCAGGGATTAACACATCCAGTCCAGTGTCACAGATGAAAGAAACCCCAGACGTCACTGAAAGTTAAAGCTTTTCCCTTGTCCTCTGCTGGGCCTATCCGGCCCAGAGGCAAGGCTGCCATGGTAGACAGGGGTGTTCTCCCTTGTTCCTCCCTCCTGGTTGCAGAGGAGGCCCCTGTAAGGATGCACCATCGTTCATTTACCCAAGTATCAGTTGGTGGGCATTGAGGTCATTTCCAGGTTTTCACCTTTATAAAGACTGTTGTGACGTCCTCCTACATATGCCTATCTATACACACTGGTTAAATTATGTCTTTAGGATAAATTCCCGGAAGTCAAGGTGCCAAGCTATGTGTATTTAAAACAACGAAACCTCTTTCCAGAATGTTCTCCACAGCAATCGAATCAGTCTATGGTCCTACCAGCAGAGGATGAGAGGGCCCATTAAAAGTCTGGGTCTGTATTTCTCTGTCTCTGTCTCTGTCTCTCTTTCTCCTAACACAGAGCCTGGCACATACAAAGAAGACTAGGCTGCATTACATATTGAATGAATGGCTGTTGAGAGTTAGCTGGGCATCCTGAAGCCCACGGGGAAAGTGTAAAATCTCTCCCAACTGTCTTCCTCCCTCCCGCACCCTCACACTTCTATAGTTCCTAGGTGCTAAATTCTTCTTGAATCTGTCCTTTCCTCTCCGTCCATGACCAATGCTGGAATTCAGGCCTCGCCATCTCTTGCCCCAGAGGAGTTCCTTGCTGGTCCTCCCATCTCCAGTTTTGCCATCTCGGATCCGTTCTTGACCCCTCCAGAGGGAAGGCCCTAAAACACTCTCCAGTCTGCCTCCCTTCCCACCTCCGGAGGCCGGCTCCCTATGGCCCATTCCACAGGACAGGCTGTGGCCCATCTTCTCCCTGCTCCTGTCATGTCTCCTGGGGGCTTTGCCTCCCCCACCCCACCCCCGCCTTACACTCCAGCCAGCCACACGATGCTGCCCACCTGCCTCAAGCACAGCAGGCTTTGGCTCTGCCCATGGTTCTCTCTGGCCGCGCTCTCCTCCTCTTCTTCTCCGTGAGCAGACATGCGTTGGCTTGTGGCTCAGCAGCATTCATTCCTCTCCTTTTCCTAGATTCCTCCTTCTTGGCAGTGAACTGCCTGCCTCACTGGGGTAAGGCTGGCGAAATAGTCAATCCATGTGTCTGCCTGCTACCGTGGGAGCCAAAGGGACATAGCCCAGTCTAGCCAGGGAGCAGGCATAGGACGAAGTCTGGTCACTGGACACTCTCTTTGGACTTTGGATCTGGAGCAGGTAGTATAAGAACAGAAGACAAGATCATTTTCATCCATTTCAGCGGCAGCGCCCTCTTCAAACCGTCCCTACTTCCTACCCCTCCCCTGCTCCTCCCCAACGCTACCTTTGCTTCTGTCTATACCCCAACCTGGTTCTCTAGCCTTTTCCTTGATTGTGTAAGCTCCTTGTAGCCTACCCGCCCCCCCCTCCAATTCCTTTCTCTCGTCAGTTAGTCAGAGATGGTTTTTCTGTTGCTCGCCACCGAAGGTTTCTGAGAGAAAGCCCAGCTCAGATGTCCCTTCCTCTGCAAAGCGTTCCCTGGTTCTCTGAACATTCTCGTAGCTCCCTGTGCAAAGTGCAACCCTACCCTAGGGTGGTTTTTTTGGTTTTTTTCTGTCCCCTCCACTAGAGTAAGAACTCATGTTGGTCCCACCATGGTAAGCTCAGTGCCTGATCCAGAGTCAAGCATTTGAGGCAACAAACACTGAAGGGCTAAACTAATGAACTGGTGGGTAGCTCCGCCCCTTGTCAGTGCTTTGGACAGGCTCTCGTCAACCCCCGGAAACGGAAACGATGTTAGTGGCTGCCTCCCTTGTGAGACTGGCTGGGAATAAGATGAGTGGCTTTCTGTTGGGGCCCTCATTCTGTCTGTGCTGGGGAAGATGGAGTGGGAGGGGGCAGGGAAGCAGGCACGGGTGGGGGGCGGGGAGGGGGCTAGCGGAGCGGCTCAGGTGGGAGATGACAGTGAACTGGCTTAAGGTGGTGACAGTGGGAACTGAGAGGGGCAGGGGCTGACTGGGGAGGTCGTGAACCGAGCACTAGAAGTGAATATGAAACTCAGTTGCTTCTGGTAGTTCTCAAAGCTTCTGGCCGTTTGAGATGGCTTCCCGCGCAAGGAGGTGGCGAGGGAGCACGTTGCGTGTGCACGAGAAGGACCGTTAGGGACGGTGTCACGCCGTCTCCAGCATCCCCCTCCCGCCACCAGCCACCATGAAGGCTGCCTGGCCTGTTTTCTAAAGAGCTTCCCCAGGCAGCAGGGGAGAGAGGAGAAGGCGGGGGGCGGCCACCCACACCACTCAGCAGAGGTGAGCTGAGGAGCATCCAGTCCTCTCGTCCCGCGGCCCCCAGCCACTACAGGCTGCCAGGTGCCCTGTTTGGGATGAAAGCTTTTAAAAAACCCATGTGTATGGATGGTCATGCATTCATTCTTGTTCATTTCACTAATACTCACTGAGCCTGGAGCACGCAATGCGCCATGGACCCTGATCTCAAGAAGCTCGGGAGCTGGCGGGGGAGAAGATGCGTAATCAGGCAATTAGGAACCAGTGTGAGCGGGAGGTAAGCACTGGTTGCTATGGGAACACGAGGAGAGGCCACAGCTGCTGTTCTCTCCGAAGAGTGGTGGCAGGCGAAACAGGAGGCCCGAAGCAGGCAGACCTGCTTGCCAGGCCCAGGTCCACACGGCCCGGGCGCCTTGTCCCGCACAGAATCTTCTGGCACAACGAAACCTATCACCTCTCTGCCCCTTCACTGCCTCCCCTAAGAAATGAGAAAGGGGCACATGATACAAAGGCCAAATGAGACCCTGCATGTTTGTGCATGGCCCCTAGCAGATCTAGGCTACGTGGTCGGTGCTAGGAATTTTTTTCGAAACATATCTGTTGGTTGAACGTTTCCCAGGCTACCGGCCACCAGAGGTAGAGCTGTGAACAAGATGGACAAGGCCCTTGCCCTCACAGAGGTTATTGTAATTTGAGAGGAGAGACTGATTAAAAAAAAAAATCACGGCACAAGTAATTACTCTTGTGATGAGGATCATGATGATGCTACCAGAGTGGTTCAGAGCAGGAGTACGCTAGGGGGCCAGGAAGAAAGACTTCCTGGACGAGGTGACATTTTGGCGAAGACCAGGAGGAATTAGTCAGCAAGGAGGTGGGGACGCTGCATTCCAAGTACGGTAGAGCAAGGGAGGTGGTGCAGAAGCAACAGGGAGTCTGGTATGTTCCAGGCAAGGAGAGGTCAGTGGAAACTGGGGTGGGAAGGCACAAAAGAGGTGGGAATGGGGGATGTGGGAAAGATGGGCGGGGCGCCAATGAATCCGAGCCTCTGGGCTGTGGTGAGTTCACACTGGATCCTAGGATGACCCCGAAGTGCCAATGTTACTCTGACTCCCACAGCTGATCAACTTACTTGGCAGTACCTGAGGCAGGGCCAAGATCAAGGGGCTTGACTCAGAGCTAACTTGTAGAAGTTTCTGGAGTACAAAAGCTGCCAGAGGCCCTGGAAGATGTTTAGGCCCAAACTCTTATTTGGCAGGTGGGAACACAGGAGGCCCAGAGGCCCAAGAAAGACTTGTTCAGGGTCCCCTGACAAGCAGAGCTGTCAGATCTGGAACCAGAACCCAGTCTGAGAGGCCACCCAGGGCTTCAGGCCTCGGCAGAAGTCGGAAGGTGGGGTGGTGTTTGTTTTTGTTTTTGTTTTTTTGGAGATGCCATTGTCTCTCCCTCTCAGGGTAACTGGCAGGGTTTCCAGTTCTTTCTTGCCTTCTTGCACTTCCCCTAGTGTTCTTCTTTTCAAAAAGGTACATTTTCCATAACCTCAGCTCCTCATTTGCTTATCCTCCACCCTTCTATTGTGAGCCGGGTAGCCAGGGGCAGGGCCTGGATCCCAGGCTGGGCCCAAAGGAGCTACTCCTGTGCCAGTGACTGATGTATCTCCCAGGCTTACACCCTGGCTTCTGCCCTCGCCACTCCCCCCAGTCATGTTCCATGAGCAAAGCTCTCCCTGATGACATGATCACACCACTTCCCTGCTTTCAGCCGCCGTCTAATACCATCTCTCCATTGCCGAGATGAGAACAGTGAGGCCCAGGGAGGGGAGGGGGGACCTGCCCAGGGTCCGGCCCCACCCATCTGTGCACTATGTTCTGGCCTTGTGACTCTGCCTATCTCCACCCCCTGCCCTGCCCTACCATCTCCCAGTATCATCAACTGGCTCCCTTCTCTCTCTGTTGATGGAAGCACAGACCTACCAAGGGTCGAAGGGAAACCCTGTGGAGAGAGGGTGGCCCAGTGCTGCCTGAGCAGAGGCTGCAGGGGGAAGGATGAGGGGAGCCTGTTCTCTGCCTCTCTGGCTTAGCTGGTGTCACTTACCAGCTAGCCCTCTACTCACCCTTGCAGCTTGGGGCCAGGGGTTCAGCCATGGATAAAATAAGCCGCTCTACGTCTCCACCAGGAAATGCCCCACTTGGTAGGCCTCCCTTCTAGTCAGGAACGGAGGCCACCACACTCTTCCTGCCTCAGGCCTGGAAGCAGCCAGCTTTGGAGTTGATGCTCCTGGCCTCAAATTCCGGGCTCTGCCACCTCTAGCTGAGTAGCCGTGGACAAATCCCTTACAATCTCGGAGCCTTGGCTTCCCCAGTGGAACATAAGCATTGCTACCTTACCAGCTAGCTATAAAGATTCAGTGAGCGAGTGTATGTAAAGGACCTGGCAGATGATAGGGGCTTGACAAGTGTCAGTCTCCTCCCCACGCTCTGGGCTTGCCCCTCTGGCCCCACTCCCAGCAATCTCTACCTGATTTCTGCCAGAGATCCTTGGGGAGAGGCTGGGACCAGATCTTGGCAAGAGCTTCTTGGCTCTGGGGAGAAGAGAAGGGAGCTGTGTCCCACAGTAGACAGTCCTAATCCCTGAAACTCAGCGGGAGGCACGCAATGTGAAGTTAAGCCAGGGGAAAGGATGAAGGGCAGGAGAGATTGGAGGGATGGAGGAGGAGGCAGGTGGCTTTGGAGCCTGTGGGAAGTCAGGACAGCAGGGAGAGGGCCAGACAGCATGGGGGCCCATCCTGCTGGTCCAGGCAGTGCCAGACGGTTAGGAGAGACAAAGGAGGGGGACTCTGGGCTGCAGACTGCTTGAACCTCCCTGGATGGCAGCTACTCTTAGGTTCTCCTGGGGCCCAGCATCTCTGTCTCATCGGGACCCATCCAGGCTCTAGCATGAGACTCAGCCCAGCCCCATCCAGCTTCAGACATCTGGCCCCCCACCCCACATCCCTGCTCTGTCTCCACTACCTTGAGCCAGGCTCAGAGTTTGTTGCCCTCATTGTCTGTCTCCACAGCCAAACCCCTGCTGCCCATTCCGATCAGGGTTTCCTTTGGATCCATTATTACCTACCACCCAGACGTCCCCAAACATCTGACTTAGACTTTACAATTATTCTTCACAAGGCATTCCCCTCTGTCTCCAAAGTCATCAGCATTCATTGTTACAAAGAGGACTTAAATTTTAAGGCTCAGGATGCATGTGGCTGAAATGGATCCACTCGCTTTCCTGCCCCCTCCTGCAACCAGGAGCATGGCCAGAAAGATGCCAAGCAGGGGTCAGTGAAGTCTGGGGCCAGGAGTGGCCCTCCGTCTCCAACTCTGGTGATGACTGAGTCCGTGGCCTGGATCAGAGCTGACTGTGTAGCCGGGATTAAGGCTGAGTTTGTGACCAGGTTCAGGGCTCAGTCTTACCAGGGTTCATAAGTTTCTTTCGGTCGCAAGCAACAGAGTTCAACTCTGGCTAACTTGGGCAGAAGATAAGACCATATTTCAAAGATCCTGGGCTGGTTTTCGGAATTGATTGATTTGAACATGACTCAGCTCAAATCTTCCCAGTGTCTGTGTGTCTCCTTTTGAGTTTCAAATCCCTAGGAGAGGAGTCTAGTTGGCCCAGCATGGGTCAGCAGTCGGTGCTCTAGGATCAGTCAAGCTAGCCATGGTGCAGGGCCACACATTGCCCATGGAAATGGGAAGGGCCCCAGTCTCGGGGAAAAAAGCAATCTGGCTTCATCTACTACATCATTCAACCCGGCAATCCTACTTCCGGGACATTATTCCATGGAAATGAAAACCCTGGCACCTAAGGACCTATAAATACAAAGACATGTAAGACAGCATTGCTCACCGTGTTAAAAACAACAACAACAACCACCACCACCCTGAGAATCATAATCATCTATCAGTAGGCTGATGGCTGAATAGATTATGGCAAATCCACAACATGAATACTAGGCAGCCACTGAAGATTAGTAATTCAAGCCCTACCAGTTGATTTCGGGGGGTATTATTTAGTAAGAACAGCAAGAAGTGCAAAAATCTATAGCTGATCCCATTTTAATAAAAAAGGACAGGCAAAAACCCATGTACACAACACACATATACACATACGCACATAAGTATATGTCTATCTGTATACGATTATTCACGTATAAAGAAAAACATGAAGTAATGAATACTAGGTTACTGAAGTAGGTTATGGGGAGCAGTGATACAGATAGAAGAGGGAGACAAGTACACAGAAGAAAAGGCTGTAATTTTTTTTAATGCACATAGGATTTCATTTGAGTATATCTAACATTCTATATATCATATATATATATGAAATTAGCAGCACATATTTTCCCCAGGTTTTCATTTGTGCTTTACTTTACTTAGAATTGTTTATCTCTATATTTTTGCCTGCCAGAAGATTTTGTTTTTATGTAATTGAGCCTTTTTCTTTTGTTTGCTCCTGTATGTTTTGTCAAACTTACAGAGGTCTTGTCTCCTTCAGGATTTTAAAAAACTTTCCCCCGTGGTTTGTTTTAAGTACTTTTATAAATTCATATTGACATTTAAAGAAAACACCAATTAGGAGAAGATATTTGCAACTGTACAAATATAACCAACATCTGGTCTCTGGGATATAGAAAGAATTCCTAGAAATAAATAAATTGGTACAACCACTTTGGAAAATGGATTGGCAATATCTGCTGAAGTTGAGATGCTCCTATCCATGTCCTGGCCCAGTGAGCCCCACTTCCTGGAGTTTCTGCCCTCGTGTAACCCCCTCCCCATGAATGTGAGCTAGACCTACTAATTCATTTTTAATAAGTAAAATATGGTAAAAGTGTTAGGATGTCACTCTGAGATCCGCCTTGAAGAAACATTAAAAGAAATTCTTCAGGAAGAAAAAAAATGATATAGGTCAGCAACTTGTATCTACATTTAAAAACAATGGAGGATTTGAGAAAGAATAAATGGAAGTATAAATAAAATCAAAGTTTGCATTTTTCTTCTTCTTAACTGATCTCACAAATAACAGTGTGTTCAAAAAAATAATAGCAGCAATGTAATGGATGATAATGGCTTATGGATAAGCAAAATGAATGAAAACAATGTTATAAGGGACACGAGGGAGGAATTGGGAATACTCTGTTACAAGGTTCCTACACTACCCACGAAGTAGTGTTGTGTCACTTGAAAATGGGCTTGGATTACTTGCAAATGTACATTGCAAACTCAAGGGCAACCACTAAAAAACGTAAAAATAAGCAATATAATTGAAATTATAAAAGAGAGGAGAACGGATTAAAAGAAAGAAAAGACCCAAGTATATGTTGTTTACAAGAAATCCATTTTAAATATAAAGACACAGAGAGATTAAAAGTAAATGGATAGAGGAAGGTATACATTAATAAAAAGAAGGCTGGAGTAACTATGTTAATTCCAAACAAAGCAGATTCCAGAACAAATTATCAGGGATAAATCCGGGCATTACATAATGATAAAGGGTATCAGTTCAGATCTGAGAATCTGAAGAAAATAAATTTGCTCAATCTGTATGACAGGTACATGCAAACGTGCATTTTATGCTCTACTTTTCTGTATATTTGAAATACTTTAAATTTTTTGATAAAAATGCATCCTTTCTTGAGTACAAATATATAGAGAGAGATTAGGTTTACTAATTGCATTGCTCAGTTTGTCTATATCCTTACTTATTTTGTAATCTGTTTGGTTCATTTATACCATAACAAGTGTGGTTAAGTTTCCCACTATAATTGAAAACTTTCTGATCTCTCTTCATATTTCTAACATATTAGCCTCATATACTTTGAAATCACATTGTTTGGCATAGGAAGTTTACTGACTGCATCTTCTCTGTGAATGAAACAACCTGTTTTGTTCTCGTTAATATTTTTCACTTTGAGTTCTTGATTTTTCTGATATTAACATTGCTACATGTCTCTTCCCTCCTTTCTTCTTTCTTTTTAAAATTCCTTCCTTCCCCTCGCTCCCTTCCTCCTTCCTTCTTCCTTCCTTCCAGTATTTAACTGGCATATATTTTCCATTTCTATATCTGCTTTAAGTGAAACTCATACAAACAGCATATAACCAGATTTCAAAAAAACAAAATACTTAAAAGGAGAGTCTGCTTTTTTCTAGGTGTGAATCCACACTACATACTGATATATTTGGATTTATTCCTGCCCTTTTTAAAAATATCCTTTCTTGTTGCCTCGCGCCCCACTTCCGCCCTTTCTGATAGATTGAATTTTTCTCTTTGTTCTACGTATTATTTCTTTATACATACATTCCACATATTATTTCCTTACACATACATCCTATTTCTACTATGTTGTGACCCCTAATATTTCTTGTTCTTCTATTATGCATTTTATTTCCAGGAACAAAACTTTGCTATTGTCGTGAACATGGGGAGTCTTTACATTCGATGTAAATATTAAAGATACATTGTAAAGTGCAGTTGAAAAAAAAAAGAGTTCGGAGTTAGTAAAATTACACAAATCCAAAAGGTATAGCTATAGTATTTTTTAAACTGCAGTACGATTACCAGATCGTGAACAGGTATTGCGCTTCATGACTGATCATTTCTTTTGGATAGAGAAGCTTGATTTTGTAATTAACAGCAACAAATTCTACTGTAAACAGTTCAATTGCTTCAATTACGAGGTTAAAAAAAATCACAACCCTAGAGATATAGTTTCACATCTTCCATACTTCTGGTACAAACCATAACACATAACATAGGGTATGATATATTATTATAATTACTTTAGCATTGGAATTAATCAGAAAGAACGTGTAGATTTCATCTTTAAAAAAAACACCAGAACAGGAGGGAGTAGGGCTAAATGTTTAACATTGTTAAAGCTGGCGGTTGGTTACATTTTTTGCTGTCCTTTTCAGTATCCTTGACGATTTCATCATTTAAAATGAAATAATGCCTTGGGGCCCACCCTGATTTGTCGAGAACAGCTGCCGCCCCCGCCACATCAAGGGGGCGGGCCCCAGCGACGCCACAATCACTTCCTCCGCCGCAGTCGCCGCCCGCCCTGTTGCTGTCTGCCGGGGGAGGAGCTGGAGACCGGGAGCCGCGGCTCGGGCGCTCGGTCTGGCGGTCGGAGGTCCGAGAGCTCGGCACCTCGCGAAAGCAAGCGTGCGGGTGTCAGGACTGGGTGAGTGAAAGGCTGTTTCTTTCCTCGCTTCATCCAGACGGGGCGGTGGGACAGGTGGCCGGGCATGGGGGCGAGGATTCGGGGTCCTCTAGCGAACAGATTTGCAGGCTCGCTCCTCGGGAAGGGGTGGGGCGGGCGCACGACCTGACTGCAGAGGGAGGCCTGTGTCCCCCGACCTGTCTGGGGGCTCCGTCCTCCGTCCCCCAGCCCCTTCCGCGTGGCGCAGCCCCCACTCGAACGGCTTTAACCGCTGTTTGAGAAGGGGAGTGGTGGTCGGGGCCCTCTCCTCCTTCCTCCCTTCTTGGTCCCTTGGCAGAGCACTCCACGGCCTTTCTTCCCCCATTTTGCAGTTGTTTTGCTGAATGGTAAATTGTTAAGATTTTTAGGTAAATATATTATAGTTCCCAGGAAAATAATTGTCGGGAAAACACAAATTATTCCCAGGGAGAAACTAGACCCTCACACGCCTTTTCTTTCTTTTTTCCCCCTTCCCTGGCCAGTGGTTTGGATTTGCGGTTTGAGCCGATAACGTTTCCCGCCCCCCACCCCCGTCCCTCATTATGACATTGCGGCCCCCTCCCCCTCCCCATGTCTCGCTTGTGTGGGCAGGGACCTACACATACACGCATGCACACATGGCACGCGCGCGTGCATGCACACGCACGCGGGCGTACATACATACACACATGCAGCCCCCTCCCTGCACCCCCCCCCATGCTCAAGGTTCTGGCACATCCCCTTCCCCTTGCACACATGGACACACACACATACACACCCTCTTGCACACTGTCACACCCTCCAGTGCCTTTCCCTGCTTCTCACTGCCTGCCACATACACACCTCCAGAAGCAGCCCCCTCCTTCTGCCTCTGTATGCTCTGGTGAGTGCATACACACACGCGCGCGCACGCACACACACACTCACACACCCCTTCTGGGGCTGCCTTAGCCCCTGCCTGCCACATACGCACATAAGGATATCCTTTGATTGCTGGCCCCTTTTTCGTATGCCACATACATACGTCTACACCCGCACACTCTCATTCACCCAGCCCTCACAAATGCTCCCAGCCCTGCTCCCTGTCTGCTACGTATGTGCACAGACAGCCCTCCTCTGCTGCTCCCTGCGGTGCACACACTCACACAGATCCTTCTCCAGGGACACCAAGCCCCCTCCCTGGTAGCCAGCTTCATGAATACACATATTTCTCTGATTGCTGACCCCTGTTCCACCCACTGGCCACCCGCGCACCCCTCTCCTGTGCTGTCCCTCTCGTGGATGCAGTGGCTCACGCTGACATGTCTCCATTGTTGCTTCCCATTTTGCCGAACACACGCGCACAGACCATAGGCCACCCCTGCCCGGTGCCACCAGACCCTTCCTTGTCTGCCACAGACACGGTACACAGGCGTCCGTCCACAGAGTTGCAGCCGCTGCACAGACAACCACGCATGCACATTGTCTTTCTGTCATGCTTACACACACCCCTCTCCTCTGAAGCCAGCCCCACCCGCACCTGTCATTTTCCTACCCACATCCAGAATGGGTCTCATTCTGCCTGACACTAACGCCTCTTCCCGACACACCTGCCCCCTCCCCCTACAAACACAGGCATCTCTCCGCGGCAGGATGGCTGCCCCCCTTCACCTGCCCCTCTCCTCCTGACAGACACGTAGGCACTCATGAACACGTGGGGATCTATATTTTCCATCCTATTCCAATTTGCATTTCTCCTGTCTGTCTGCAGGGCTCAGAAAAGACGCAGACACCCCCTAAAATAACTGCAACAGTCTCTCCGCTTCCATGTTGGCATAATTCCACAGTGCTTCACCCACCTTCCCAGCGTCCAGTCACCCCCCCCACCACCTTCTGTCAGATTCTCCCCTAAGTCTGGCTCTCCTATCCGCCCAGTTTTGTAATCATTTTGCCAACATTAAAAATGTGTTCCAGGTCTACACCTGACAGTCACTGGAATGCTACCTCAGGCCTTAGAAGAAAGTGAAACTAATTGTAAAGGCCCCTTATTCTTTCTGTTACCTGCCTGCTGAAGTGGAAATAGATGTCCCTGCTCTTTTATTACGAACTGATTTGACGTTCCCATCTCCAAAGCTTTGTGCAGGGAGCAGGAACCTTTCCACTCGAGCCCCAGCTGTATTGGAAACCCTCCTAAGTCAGAGCCATGGGTCAGGAATCTAGCAAGCCTGTATGGCCCAAGCCGGCAGGAGGGTATCAGTCCAATACAGGCAGGAGGTATGGAAGAAGGCATGCTTATGTCAGTTTCAGGCCATCCACGAGCCAGCAGGAAAGGATTTCCGGCCAGAGAGAGACGACATCCGAAGTCCCAATGCACAGATCAGCCCCCAGTCAAACCACCAAGAGGAGCCGGTCGCCATTTTCCATCCCTCGTCGTAGTTGGGAAGACAGTGAGAGCCCTGGAGCCGGCCTGGATGTTGATAATGAGGACTACTCCAGGTACCCACCAAGAGAGTACAGGGCCTCGGGTGGCAGAAGAGGAATGGCTTATGGACATGTTGACTCTTTTGGGGCAGATGATAGTGAGGAGGAGGGGGCTGGGCCTGTTGAGCGAGCGCCAGTGAGAGGGAAAACTGGCAAGTGTAAAGATGATAAGCCGTATGACCCAGAGAAAGGGGCCAGGTCTTTGGCTGGGGTGCCCCCGCAGTTCTCTAGCTTTAAGCGTGATGTGAGAGAGGAGCTTGACAAGTTAGACCCGGCCCCTGCGGCAAGACGCTCTGCTAGCAGAGCCGAGTTCCTGCAGCAGAATAGCATGGCCTCTCAGACATCTGCTGAAGGCAAGGTGGCTACCGCTGGCGACAGCCTGGAGAGGCAGAGACGGGGCCAGAATGTACCTGCCCGTCCCAGCAGGGCTCCTGTGAGTATTTGTGGTGGTGGGGAAAACACCCCAAAGAGTGCAGAGGAGCCGGTGGTGAGGCCCAAAATCAGAAATGTGGCGAGCCCCAACTGCGTGAAACCAAAAATATTTTTTGATACTGATGATGATGATGATATGCCACATAGTACTTCCAGGTGGAGGGATACTACCAGCACTGCGGAAGGCCGCTCGGATGGCCTAGCAAGAAGAGCCAGAGGCGAGAGTTCAAGTGGCTACTCGGAGCCGAAGTACCCCGAAGACAAGTGGGAGGCCAGGAAGGACCAGGTGAAGCCGGAGAAGGTGCCAAGACGCCGACGGACCATGGCCGACCCTGACTTCTGGACGTACAGCGACGACTACTACAAATACTGTGATGAAGACTCGGACAGCGACAAAGAGTGGGCCGCTGCTCTGCGTCGCAAGTACCGCGCTCGAGAGCAAAACCTGTCGTCCAGTGGGGAAAGCTGGGAGACCCTGCCGGGGAAAGAAGAGCACGAACCCGAGCAAGTGAGAGTGAGTGGCGGAGCGGGCGCCAGCCCCAGCGCGGGGGCCAGTGGGGGCGGCGGCGGCGGCGGCGGCGGCGGTGGCGGCGAACTTGAAGAAATCCAAGGAGCATCTCTTCGGGAAGAGGAGCAGGCATCCCCGAGAGAAGGCGAAGTTCCTTGGCTCCAGTACAACGAAAACGAGAGTAGCAGCGAGGGGGATAATGAATCGGGCCAGGAGTTTCCGCAGCCCGGGGTGTTCATGCTGGATGGAAACAACAACCTTGAAGACGACTCCAGTGTGAGCGAAGACCTCGAAGTGGATTGGAGCCTCTTTGACGGGTTCGCAGACGGCTTGGGGGTGGCCGAAGCCATCTCCTACGTGGATCCTCAGTTTCTCACCTACATGGCGCTTGAAGAACGCCTGGCCCAAGCGATGGAAACCGCCCTGGCGCACCTGGAGTCTCTCGCCGTGGATGTGGAGGTGGCCAACCCGCCGGCGAGCAAGGAGAGCATCGACACTCTCCCCGAAATCCTGGTCACCGAAGATCACAGCGCAGTGGGGCAGGAAATGTGTTGCCCCATCTGTTGTAGTGAATATGTGAAGGGGGAGGTGGCAACCGAGTTGCCTTGCCACCACTATTTCCACAAGCCGTGCGTGTCCATCTGGCTTCAGAAGTCAGGCACTTGCCCCGTGTGCCGCTGCATGTTCCCTCCCCCACTCTAAGTCCACGGCTCTTTGCTCCTGGTCAGATGAGTTTCCCCATCTGAAACCCACAATACTGCAGGAGCCCTCTCAAAATTAACAATTGAAAGAAACCAGTGATTAACCTACACCTGTTGATTCCTTGTGATTACTTCCAATGTGAAAACGGTTGTGTGCGATTGCATTAAAAATCACATTGTCTCTCTTAGAGGTTAGAAAAAAGGAAGACTAAACTTTCTAAGCGCTACTTGAGATTGCAGTAAAAACATACAGTTTCTAACCTGAAAGTTGAAATAAGTTGCATTTGTTTTCTTCGGTAGACTATGTTGCTGTTAACTGTAACGTCAAGTTTATCTGTTAACTATGTCCGGAAGGCATCATCATTTCTGTTGCATGTTATGGGTTAATGTTCCTGTAATTGCAGTGCCGTAAAAGCTTATTAAAGTTCTTCTTTTGGTTTTACATGGTATAGTGGAATTGTTTGGTTTTGTCTAAAATGGTGGTACTAAGTGACTTTATAATTGATCCCTTGCACCTGTGTCTGAAATAGGGTTTTTGTGGGTTGTTGTTTATTTTGTTTTGTTTTGTTTTGTTCTGGTGTTCCCAACAGTAGAAAAACTTGAGTGTCACTGGAAATGCTGACTCCAACAACAGCAAAAAATTAAGGGTGACGATTTCTAAAAGTAGGAATAAAGTGTATGACTGTCAAACTACTCTAGGGGCAAAGGTCACATAGAGAAGTACCCCGTCAGTCTGTGGGAAGGAAAGAGACAATGCAAAAACATGGTGAAAATAAAGAACAACGGTAGAAACAAATCCAAAATGAGTATGGGGGGGGGAGGAGTTAAAAATCCCCTTTCAGGAAATAGAAACTCTCAGAGCCAGGCGCCAGGCTGGTTCAGTTGGTAGAGCTTGTGACTCTTGATCTCGGGGGGTGTGAGTTCGAACCCCATGTCGGGTGTGAATAAATAAAATCTTAGAAAAGAAAAACTCTTGAGAGGAAATGGGCAACCCCCCCCCCCCCGATAACAAACAAATCTTCCTGCTGACTGTATACCTTGACACAGTGACACGAAAGGATTAGGATAGAAAAATATATACCAGACAAGTGCTGTGACAAATATCGATACCCACTTACACAGAGTGAACAGGTTTTAACATTTGGCCATATTGGCTTCCAATCTGTCTGTCTCTCTCCAATAAATAGAATCTTTCAGGCACAAGTGAAGTTCCTCACCTGTCATATTTACTTTCCTTCTTCCACAGAGGTAAGCACTACCCAGGAAATGGTGTGTTTACTTCTCGTCTGTGTTCTTAGACATACGTGTGTGTATGTATATGTATATGTGTACATATATATGTATATGTGTGTATATATCCATAGCCAATATAGAATGTTTATGTTTTCTAAGTGGACATAATTGATAGAATCGATGTATGTATGTATCGTTTTGCAACTTGATTTTTTCACTGAGCATTGTTTTTGAGATATAACCATTTTGATACATATAGCTCTAGTTCATGCACTTTAACTGCTGTATAATAGACGTTCAGTTGTATGAATCATCACAATTTATCCATCCCCTTATTGGTGGGCATGTAGGTTCTTCCCAGTGTTTTGCAGCAATGAATATACTTAAAAGATGTCTCTCTGTGCCCATGTGTGAGTTTCTCTAGGGGTAAGTACGCGGAGATGAGGTTCCTGGGTCTTTAGGCTTGGAGGGGAAATTTTGGGGTCCTTTGGGCTTATTAAGCATCTTCCTTCTAACCAGATATTGCCAAACTGCTTTCCCAAGCGATTGTGCTAATCCATGCTCCTACCGGCAGTTTATGGGAGCTGTTTTTAGCTCCAACAGCCTGGATGTGGTTAATGTTCAACCTCACGGGTGATCAGTGACATATAAACTAACAGAATGGTGAAACATACTGTGTCCATCAGAAAGCCATAGTTTTTCTTCATGATAGTATCTAATTTGGGCTAGGAAAAAAACAAGAAACACAAGTGATAACAGCCTTGTTGGGGAACAGTTTGGGGAGTAGCTAACCTTTGAAGATGCAAAATGGCGCATGTCTTTCAGCCCAACTTAGATCCTTGGTGGTGTGGAGCTAATACCGTACAGCAGTTAAGAACTGTATGTGCTGATATGGAAAGATCTCCCAAGGCACACTGTATATCATAATGCACCAAAGTGTCTGGAAGGCTGCATACCTAACTGATGGCAGTGGCCACCTCTGGGGAGGGACAGGGTGTTGGGGGGAACAAAGAGCAAGGAAGGGGGCTTTAGAGTTTTTCACCTGCAATCATTAATTTGCTTGATTGTCGTACAGTGGCACTGAATTTCATGAATATTAACAAAATAAGTAAAATCAAAACAATTCCCAATGTAAAAAAAAAGAGAGAGTGAGAGATAATGCTGATTCGGTCACTGCAAGTCCAGAAACATGGGTGGAAGCCTCGGCAGTCCTTTGTTTCTTTGTCCCCCGCAGCCATTGTGTGTGCCCCCCTTGGCCTTCAGCCAGCACCTCAGCTGTCCCGGGGAGTCAGAAGTCCGTGACCTTAGAGGGCTCGATGGCTGGGCTTGTGGTGGTTGGCCTCATGTTACCCTTGGCTGTGCCCCGACTGGTACCACGCCAGGGGGTATGGTAGGGGCACCCTTGGGGCCTGGTTATCTTCCTCCTTGCTCCCTTGCAGAGTGGCGGCCCTGATTTCCCTTAGAGACACAATTAGTAAATCCACGGAAGGGGTGGGGGTGGGGGACTCCTCTCGGGCGCCTGCAGCCCCCTGCTGGCCTTGGAGAAGCCTGTTGCCACAGGGGCTCCTGCTGGAGGGGTGGCGCTCCCGAGGAGGGCCAACCACAAGGCCCGAGACCTGGGCCCCAGGCTCCGAGTCACCCAGGCTCAGGCAACCGGGACCTCAGTTAAGCACATCAGACACTTGTGCCCAATACCTTAGGTCTGGAGGGGGAGGAAGTCAGAGGAGTTGGGGGCCACGAAGCATTTCCTCCCGCGCCACCATGGTGGTGGCGGTGGTGGCGGTGGTGGCCGCGGTGGAGGACCGTGCTGCCAACGCTAGAGGCCCAAAGCTCTTGTGTGGGATGTGGCTGTGTCCTTGGATGCCCAGTTCCCCTTTTCCCGCCAGTTTCTGATTCTCCGGCCTCCCCGACTCTTTCCCGAGCTCCCCCCATGGCTTTCCAAGAAAACCGTCTTGCTTAAATTAACTAGGGTTGGTTTCTGTTGTTTCTAACCAAGAATCCCAAATGGCACACTTGCCAACCTCATAACCCACTTTTGTGCCTGTTTTTTAGTCACATGAAATACCCGGAATGGCAAAGGGTCAGGCAATTTCTGTTGACAACACAGTGGACCCGTTACTGGCAACTGGAGCCCTGGTTCTAGAACAGCAGGCTTCGGGCCCCTACACAGGAAGCAGTCCTTTTGGACAGTCGGTCATTTGGCGTGTTCAGGAAAGGTGCCTCCCACCACACTAGACTTCTTGGTTTCTGGACTTGTTTCCTGGCTGTGGGATAAAGAGCCCCACATTGTGGCCACTGATTTGGAGTATAAACCACTGTGTCTTGTAAGACAGCACCCCAGATTCCCGAGGTGGTCCCCCTAGCTAACGCTACAGCTGAACTGTCATGGGGCCTTTCCCGGCTCGAAGGCACTACCCTCTCTTAGCCCTCTGTTCTAGCTACATCCTTCCACATCTGTGCCTGCACCTCTGACCTGAAATGCCCTTTCCAGCCCTTTCCAGTCAGTTCTACCCATCCTTTAAAAAGTCCTGTTCGCGTGCCAGCTCCTGAGAATGGTACTTTCTGACACACCTAGCTCCTTCGCTCTCTGGGTCCTATCTCTGTGAGGCCTTGAGGTCAGGAGCTCTCATTCCGGAGCCATCCCCATAGGCCTGGCGCTCAGTGCTTGCCTCAGAAGTATTCAGCAACGCTTGCGGACAGGACAGATGAGCTCCTCTCCCAAGGTGGGCGTGAGGCAGGGGTTGTGTTCAGACGACCCGGGAGAAACCATGGGGTCTTGGCCCAACCAGGCGGTTCAGAACCAGCCTTAGCCCCACTCCCACCCCCAGCTTCTGCCACCCTGCCCCCCCCACCCCCCCACCTCCTCTTACCACCCTCCATCCCATTTTCTGTTTGTCCTGCTGAGTTCCCCAGTGTTTCGGAGACTGTTCTCAGGCCCAGGGCCTGTAGCTAAAAAGCGGTGCTCCTCTTGAAGATGGAGAAATATGAGGCAACAACCAGCCTCAAGACACCTTTCTGTGGCCTGGGCTGAACCTCTGCCAAACCCGGAACTGAGAGGATGTTTGTCCGTGAGCACTGGCCTGGAGCAAGCTTTCAGCCTGACTTGGCATTCTCATCTGTACAATGGGACTTTGCCACCAGGCAGGTCGCTGCAGGCTTCGGCTGACCCCTGCATGCCTCTCGCCCTACTCCCTTCCTCCAGACTGTACTATCCTAGAACATCAGCGAGGCTTCCTAATCCCTTACGTGGGGATATGATTTCCCCCCAGACCCCTTCACATTCAGGGGGATGTCACTGGATCCTCCCATCAACCCTGGAAGGTGAACTGTAAGGACACTGAGGTTCGGAAAGGTGGTGAGCGTTCTGAAGAGACGGAGGATGTCTGCTTGGCCGGGGAGGGCAGCAGCCGTCCTGGCCCTAGTGTGGTGAGGAGCGGGTAGGGGTGCGGTCCGCAGCGTCAAGGTCCAAGCTGGCTCCGGCTGGACTCCGCTCAGGTGCTCTGGTCACAGGCAGCATAGCCTGCCAGCTTCCCGGCAGCATACTACAGGCCCAGGGGGCATCCGGACGAGAGGGCACCAGGCATCTGGATGGGAAGAGGAGAAACAAGACACGCGATTGTAGAGGGGTTCTGCCATAGGAGCTGGGGAGCGGGAGAAGGTAACGGCTTATAGTGGGAGGAATGTGGCTAAAGCAGGGCCTGGGAGGCCTGGGAGGCCTAATATGCATTGGAAATGCATGAAGACAAATCTCCAGGGAACCCAGGGGAACGGAGCCCAAGGCACTGCTCGGCCCAGACCATACTTGCATTCAGCGAACACGGTCCTGCCCATTCTGCACTCGGAGCTGAGGGTTCAGAGCTGCCTGGGTTAGTTCAACAGATATTTATTGACCCTCCGCCTGTGGCGTGTTGGATCGGAACCTGCAAGGATGAATAAGGCTTACTTAGTCCTTCCCTCAAAGAGCTCATAGTCTAGGGTGGGAAACAGACTTGTAAAGAGAGGATGGCAACCTTCGGTGGAAAGTGCTACATGGAAGTAAACACGGGGTGACGTGTAAGCAAAGAGCCTGGCTGGCTGCGCTGGGAAGGGAGGCTTGTCGGAGGCATCCCAGATGGGGCCACTCTGAAGGCATGAATAGGCATTAGCCAGGTGAAGAAAGGGAGGCAGGGAGGTTAGGATGGGCCCTCTGAAACATTATCAATGAGAGTGTCAATTGGCGCGTTTGAAGGGCCCTTCAGTGAAATGTATTAGCATTTAAAATCCGCACACCCTCTGACCCAGCAATTCCACTAGTAGAATTTCTCCTACATGAGCAAAAGCACAAGGTTGTTTGTACAAGGATATTTATTGTTGCATTGTTCGTAGTAGCAAGAGACTGGAAAGCATTTCCATGTCCATCACTAGCGGCCCGCTTAAATAAATCATGGCTCAGTCATCAGATGCGTCACTAGATAGCCTTTACCCAGATGAGGCCGATCCACAGCTATTGCCATGTAAGAATATCCAAAAGCCGAGGAGTTATAAGAGGGAGGCATAGAACAGTGAGGACAGGGGCGCCCGGGGGGCTCAGTCGTTTAAGGGTCTGCCTTCGGCTCAGGTCGTGATTCCCAGGGTCCTGGGACCGAGCCCCGCATCAGGCGCCCTGCTCATCATTGGGGAGCCTGCTTCTCCCTCTGCCCCTCCCCACACGTGTGCTCTCCCTCCCTCTCTCTCTCAAGCAAATAAATAAAATCTTAAAAAAAAACTAAAAAGAACATGAGGACAGTTACCATGCATGTTTCACAAGAGAAACACGCACATCTGTGCTTACCTGTACACAGAATGTCTCTGGAAAGATAAACAAGAAACAGGAGTTGAGGTCAGGGCTGAGAAGGAGCCTCACTTTGTACCGTGTGCCCTTTTGTCCCTTTAGAGTTTGTGTGAATTAGATGGGTTGTTGTGTTTTTTTGTTTTTTGTTTTTTTACCGTGTGTATACGTGATCAATAGAGAGAGAGGGAGAGAGAGACACAGGGAGAGACCTCAGCAGGAGGACAGAGACCTCAGGCAAAGGGAACTGAGTGAACAAATGCACAAGGTATGAAATAGTACGGCGTGTGTGCATGCCCCCTGGGGAGGAGCAATGTTGGCCCAAGTGGGCCCTACCGGGAGCAGAGGAACCGCAGTTCAGCTTGCCTCTTGAGGACAGGGTGTCGGGGCTGGGCCCCAGAGTAAGTCCACTATCATCTCCAAGATCTCCAGGTTGTGTACAAACAACGCAACAATAAATATCCTTGTACATAACAGATGATCAGGAAATCTACCATCACTGTAGCTGATGGTGGTTCTCTCAGTGGTGGGATGATAGGTAATTTTAACGTTCTTTATGTTTTGAGGGCATTTCTCGAATTTTCTTCAATAAGCAGGTGATCTGGGAGAAAAGGTAAAAACAAAATCGGAATGTCACTGGAACACTGATTCAAGCCTCTCAAGGCGAGCTCTTCCTGAGGGAAGCCAGGCAGGTCCTTGTCAGCAGCAGAAGGGACTGACAGAAAGACCAGGGTGTTTGGAGTCAGACCTTCATCTGAAACGGTTTTCATGCTAATTAACTGTGAGTGGTGAGCAAGGCACATACTCCCTCCGCCTCGGTTTGCTTATTTCTAAAATGGGACAAAAGAACGCCTATCTCATGGGGTGCTTGGAATGAGCAAATGAAAAAACAGATGGACAAAACACGCTCTAAAAGCCTGAGGTGATGGTCGTTGGTTGTTACCATTTCTACTGGCTTTTTTTTCCCGGGACTGGAACAGCAGGAGCCCAGGACCTCCCAAAGAAGAAAAACCACTACTCCCTGGGTGGAAAGAATCACCACCACACGCGCGCACACACACACACACACGCACACACACACGCGCGTGTGCACACACACACACACACACACACCCCGTTCTCTCTTCAGCAATTTAGCAAGGCTGACTCCGGTTGCCTGGGCCCCGGTCTGCAGAAAAATACTTAGCAGGAGTCCAACATTCCCTTTGGAAGTGGAGTGCGGCAAGATAGGGGAGGAGGAGGAAGCAAAATGTTTGCTATTTTTTTCTGTGCAATTGACTCTGCGGGCCGAGGCCCTTTGCTCACTGCTGTCTGTGTGCACAGATGGTGGCGGAGCCCCTCCTGGTGAAGGGCTTGGCTTCCTGTTGAGCATGCCCACCCCATTCAGGCCCGCTGAGGAATGTGGGCTGGTCCCGGCTGGATGGGCTCAGTGTCTGCCCTGGCCCCTCCCTGAGCCCCGGCCTGACCCCTCCTCAGGCCTAGATGAAGGAGCTTCTGTGTCTTGGGGCCCCGCCTGATTAGATATGGCTGCCACATTGACTCCTCCCTTGCAGGCTGGGCACCGGAGAAAGAAAAGCACGAGGCTTGCCCGGAGTCCTCCCAGCTCCGAGAGTGGCTGGCCTCAGAGCTCATCTGGGTCTGTGGGAGTAGAAAGTTGCTGTTAGTCTCTTTGTTCTAAGTGGACGAGTCCCAGAGTGCTGGCTAGGTTCAGGCCAGCGAGGGGGTGGGGGGCTTCCCTGGGCCCAGTCCCCAGGGTTGTCAAGGGAAAGCCTGGAATATATATATATATACACACACAAATCTGGTGGACTCCAAATCGTGGTCCAGTGGCAATTCTGCAGAGGTGGACCTTGTTTGTCGCTCACAGGTGGGTAGCCTGAGGTAGCAGGTGGTGAGGCCCATGATCACCAGAGCAGAGTATAAGGGGTTCTTTGCCCTTTCCCGTTTTTTTCTCTTCTCTGCTTCCAAAGAGCTGCTTGACTACTTCTCAGCTCTGAGCCTTGAGTGAGTCACATCACCTCTCTGAACCTCACTCTCTTCATCAGTAACACGGGCACGATAACCTCATGGGGCCGCTGTGAGGGGGACATGAAGACATAGCGTGGTGGCATGACGTAGGAGACACTCTAGAAGTGGCCTTTCCTTCCTGTATTTATTAAGCACTTCCTTTTGTGGAGTGCTGGGCAATCCAGAAGTGACCGAGATGGTCTCCGCCCCCAAGCAGTCTCAGGGGTTCCAGTCCCCTTGTCCTTTAGCCCAGCTTAACCTCAGGCCCTGCTTCTGACCAGGGGATTCCGGCCTGTCCCTGAGACCCCGGCACCGCTCAGGTCAGACGTCTGAGGCCCAGGCTTCCTCTTGCTGCCCCAGGCTCTGTAGCCTCAGCCTAGCCTCAGCCTAGCCCACAGCCTAAAGACAGTCCTCCCCGGGCAGCCTGCCAGCCTGCTACCAAACACTTCCAGAAGCATATCGTGCAATTTTCACAACAGCTCTACAATGAAGGTGTTCTGATCCCTAGTCTCCAAGATACCTGCTTTCAAGTCCCAGTGCTATCTTTCACATGCGTTGCAACCTTGGGCAAATGCCTTCGCCTCTCTGTGCCTCAGTTTTCTCATCTGCCAGTTGGGAGTTAAAGAAGAGTCGCTCCCTTTTGAGGAGGGCAGTTAGGGTGCTGAAACGCTGCCTGATGCATATGAAGCTCTCAATTCTTGTTAACTGCTATCCTCAGGCAACCGAGGCTCAGAAGGGGAAATGACCTGCTCAAGGTTACATGGCTGAGAAAGTGGCAGAGCTGGGGCCGTTACCCTAGCCTTCCTGACAGTAACAACTGCCACACTGTGCTCCCTACCCTCTGGATTTCTAGATTCTGTGCCTGGATTTCCTCTGACAGGCCGCTGCCAGCTCATCAGGACTGTGTTGGATTTCCCATGCTGACTTCCTGACAGGGCCATCGCAAGGGCCTGCTGCCATATTCTTGCAATCTGACCCACTGCCCCCACCCCCCCAGGCAGGCCTCCTTCTGGGTTCCTATATAATTTGGTCTATCGTTGGGCCCTGCCTCACTCCATACTTGAAGGAATAAAACTCACAAGGCCAATATAGAATATCATGCTTGCACCTTAAAATATTGACGTATTCAGTCCTTAGAGGTAGGTGCTCTGCCCACCCCCATCTTCCGTGTGGGGAAACTGAGGCACAGAGTGGTTAAATGATCTGCCCAAGGCCACACAGCTCTAAGTGATAAAGCCAGAATTCAAATCCAGGCAGGCTAGCTACGGAGTCGCTGCTCTTAACCATTACCCCCCCAGGAAGGAAGAGTTTTAGAAGCTGGGTGGGCCAGTCAGCCCTCTCCCACCGCAGTGAGCCTGGCCACGTCTGACACAAAACTTCACGGGAGTGCAAGCCAGGTCGGATTTGTTCACAGCTGACTCCTCAATGGCTAGCACATTCCCTGGCACATGGTAGGTGCTGAATACATCACTGTTGAATAAGTGAATGAATGAATGAATCAATGAATGAAACCAAAATAGGGTGGGGCCGTGAGGAGGGAGGAAAGGGACAGATTGGAGAGATAAAAGGGAGAACTGAGCAGATTTGGACACTGATCCAATTGGGGGCGTGAGGAAGTCTTGGATGACTCCCAAGATTTTGGCTTTTGGGTGACTCGATGATGAGGTCATTTACTGAGATAGGAGCTCTATAGGAGGGACAGAATGCAGGGGTGGAGAGAGCAGCACTGATAAATTCGGTTTAGGATGTGGAGTTTGGGGAGCTTTTGAGACATACAAAGGGATGTCCAGCAGGCTGTTGGATACAGGCTTGGAGCTTAGAAGAGGCATTTGGGTCTCGGGCCCTGCCCCCTCCAATCACACTTGAAACCGCTGGCCCACTGGCCTTTACTCTTCCTACTGGGAAGGAAAGGAAGGAATCTTTGATGGTGGGAACGGGGGGGGGGTGCTTTTCTAAACCAAACAAACGCATACACAGTGCCTGCTTGTTGAGGATCAACTTGCCTGGCTCTTGGCACATGTAGGCTGGCTTCCAGGGCGGACCCCCCTCCCACCACCCGCCAGCCCCTGCCGCCTACTCCCTGCCAAGGTGAGCTCTGACAGGGCGACTTGTCATCTTTTCAACACCTCATTTTTCCCTCCTTACTCACTGCCCCGGGAGAGGTCCTTCCTGTTTGCACACCTCAGGGGCTAGGCCAGGAGGAGGAACAAAAACAGCCTTCATGGTGCAGGGGGAGGGGAGGGCAAAAGGAGGGGGCTGAGGGGAGAGGAGGAGAGGGAAGAGCAGGAGGCGAGGAGGAAGGGGGAGGAGAAGGTTGGAGACCCACCTTCTGTCTCCCTTCCCAGGGCTCATCACACACACACACACACACACACACACCGCACAGTGCACTCACTGTGTCCTGGAACTGGGGAGGCTGATTCCCAGGTCAACCCAAATGGGTCAGGATCCCAGCTGGGTTTAGAAACTAGCTATCATGTCTTCTCTGCCTCACTTCCCCCCCCCCCCCCCCCCCGCCCCCCCCGCGCCCCGCCCCCCCCCGTGCGCGTGTGTGTGCTGA